>NW_028301576.1:11960000-12102500 GCF_042242905.1 Orbicella faveolata
TGAATGATAGGACAAGAGTATCCAGGTCTGGTACATCCTTCAGTGCACGGGCCAGCGCTGATACTTCCTCTTCGCCCATCCGTGTTTCATACAACCACAGCTGCCTCAAACCAGGAACAAAGTTCAAGTTTTTAGCCAGCTCCATAATCCCATAGCCCAGCGGATTGCATGATAAATCAAGAATCCGGAGCAGTGTAATGCCTGGTAAACATCGGAATACAGCTGTAGCTTCCTCTGCACCCATCTTTGTACTTCGTAGGTACAGCCGTGTCAGAGAAGGGACACAGTCTATGTGGTTAGCCAGTTCAATAATCCCGTGACCCAGTTCGTTGCCTGATATATTCAGTTCTCGTAACCCATTTATACAAGCCAATGAAGCTCCAAGTACCGCGGCCTCTTCCTCTCCCATATTGACATTGCTCAACCTTAAGACAGTCACGTAATCAAGGTTCTCAACCAAACCCCTCACACTACTGTACAACGGGTTCCACGACAAGTCAAGCTCGTCCAACTCACCAACCTGGTGCAGTGAACTGGCGATCTCATTAGCGCATGTTGCTGTCAAATTGATCTTTCTAAGTTCTAAGCTGTGGAGATAGTCGGAAACGTGAATGTTGGAAACCATACTCTCTATCAGCCCAGCGTCGTATGACGTAAAGATGTTGCCGTCGATTTTGATCCTCTCAGGATGTGTTATGAAAGGTAACACGTTTTCCACAACCGTGAGTTCCTCACTTGTTGGGTCGGTAATTTCAATCTCTCGGACGAAGGAGAGGCAATGGTGGCCAGTCTGGTCCAGTATGTTCTCAGTCAAAACCAAAGCACCGCTGTTGTCTTGATTCATTGACAAGTCATCAAAAGGCTTCTTAGGAGGAGACACTGATGTTGATGTGAGTTCAGTTAGCAGTTCAGTAGGCAAATCGTACGTGTAGTCCTTGCAAATGCGAGTAAGACAGAGCAACATTTGCTGTCCTTCTTTCTTAAGGAAAAAGCTACCTAGTCTTAGATTGGCGTACTTTTTCACACTCCTGACTTGCCCCGAACACATCACAAGGGAAGTGTTTAAATCAAGAAGTACAGAGAAAACTTCATCATCAATTTGTTTCCAGTTAAAACCTCGGTCAAAAAAAAGATAGTTTGGACAGCTACTGGTGGATTTCAGTAAATGTTCTCTGGCAGCAATAGAAACCTGTTCACGATTTAGTATTAGAACATAATTAACACACTTAAGAAACAAAGGGAACACAGCTTGTCTGTCTGACGCTGCACAGGAAAACAAACAATGCCAACTGATAGACATAAACCTTTTTTGATCATCTGACAAATCCTCAACAGAAGGCGTCACGGTGAAGTTGTACGCTGTAAGACCTTCTTTGTCTCCTATCATCTGCAGATGACTGAGAACAGCGCGGGAAGCATCTGATGACAACTCACAGGCGAATTTCAGAACTTCAAACATCATCTCTATTTTTTGAAAAGAATCAACTTTTAAAAGGCAGGTGACACTGTCATTTTTCTTATTCGTCAGTTCTTGAACGATGAACCTGGCAGCGACGAACTCCTGAACGGACTTATGGAGGAAACAGACGATTTTCTCGGGAATCGAACTTGAAAGCTTTGAAGTTTGCAAAAAACCAGCGTCAATAAATTTCTTAAAGACATCGCTATCAGGCAGTTTGCTAAAGCTGAAATAAAGACGGTTCTCCAAAAGAGCGTAAAAAGCAAGTTCTCCTAATCTAAATAGTTCTTCTGTATATTCCACAATGCTTTGAAACTCCTCTTCTGAATCTTTTGAATCCAGGTGATACAAGAGGGTCTGCATGAATCTTGAGTAAAGGTCCGCTCCAGATGCGGGTAGTCCTTTCCTGTCTTTCTCCTTCCAAACTAGACACAACATTAATAGGAGAAGTGGTATCTTCGCCATGTCCCAAATGCGTTCTTGTTTCCGCAGATATTCAACAAGCTCGTCTACGTCTTTCTGATCACTGAGGAACTTACTTGCAAACTCTTTGACTTGCTTCACACTATCGAACCCGTTGAGCTCGAGTTGAACATGACTCTCCTTGCTTAGCTCCTCTTCTTTTACTCGCCGTGTTGTGATAACAACACAACAACCTCTAAGTAGACTGCCTCTCCAGATCTTATTAACTGGAGATGATTTTTCACCGCTGTACTCGTCATAGCCATCAAAAACGAGGAGGACTTTGCCTTGGTTCTCACGCACATATTTATTTAAGTTATCGACTGCCATTGGATCATCAGCAGACAACAGTTCTGCAGTTTCCAGCATGGCGCGGAAATCTTGACGGTCGCAAACGTCTCGCAACTTAATTAATAGTAAAACATGGAACTTCTTCAGGATTTCTTTCTCGCCTCTGGTCCAGTCCACAGCAATTTTCTGAGTGAAAGTAGACTTTCCTATTCCCGGTCTCCCGTAGACTAGAATTCTTTTAGGGTTAGAATGACGTCCGTAGCCTTTGAACATTTCAGCGTAATCTTGAATCTCTTTTTTCGCTGTTTCGTGAGGTTTTCTATTATCTCTCAGTATTGATAACTGTATGTAAATCTCATCAATATCTACTGTGTTGTCTGGGTCCCAAGGTGTGATTTTCACCTTACTCTTGGTGTTGTAAAACTCGTGCAGCTCTTCCAGGCACCATACCAAAAACCGTTTGGTTGGAGAATCTGTTGAGAAGAAATGAGAAGTCGTTATTGTTATCCCTCCCTTCATTTGAAAACTCTTATTGTCTAAATCTGTTGTGTACGCCTATCGGTCTAAACTCTTGCTCGAGTTAAATATGTTACGACTGATTTCAATTTAAACACCTCTTACTAACAGAGTTTGAGGTCCGTAATGTAAGTTAAGGACGGATTTTTCTCGCTTTCAATTTCTGCTGGCCCAAGCACGAAGCGCGAGGGCCATAAATCGAACGGGAAAAAACGAGGTTTCGTAACATACAGTATTCGCTGTGAAGAAAATGTCAGTAAGACATTTATTTTATCTCTAAGTGTGTTTGATGGCTTCGGAGACAGCTCTAAATTATAGGGAGCCGTACAGTAGATTATACTAAACTGACAAATCACAGTGCGCGTGGCAACAAAGCCTTACAAAAAAGTATAATGACAAAAATTTGCCCTCGTAGCTGGCGTTCTCCATATTTATTTTACAAAAGTTTGAGAGTTTCCATGCCTACGCGTGAAAGTTAATATATCTTTTTTTAATCTAAAATCCAGACAAAGTACCAGTTCAGTAGATTTCTAGTATCTTGAATTCTGCGCTACAATATCTTGAACTAAGACTGGTTCACCCGAATTTTCCTGACAATGTTACAAATTTCATTCTTTTTCACGCATAAAGTCAGGCTGTCACTATGGTCGGGAATCAAGGATTTCCCCCACTACTAGGAGTGTGAAACACAGCTACTCTGATAGAAAACTAAGCATACATATAAAAGACCTGGATAAAATCTATTACAGTAATGACACACTAATAACAAGAGTTCTTTTTCTGAAATTTAAACTTTCACTTTTCCAACAACATATCAAAAGCTTCCATCATTCATTCACTCATTCATTAAAGCTTACATACGAAAACAATGTGCATTGTAACAGAATAAACATCTTAGATGTTCATGCAGTAGCAACAACAACAAAATGTTGGAAATGACAATTTTCAAATAAACATTCAAAGAGTATACAATCATAAAATGTGTTTTCAACTAGATCAGAGACCTTTCTTGTCTCAATCTGATGATTTTAGTGGTACCTAATATTCTTTGTAACTTTTCAGTTCTTTTCGTGTTGCATTGCGAACATAAGTAACTCATGAAAGCCTGATTAAAATGTCTCAAAGTTACATGCATGTGCACAAAAAAATTAAAGAATTTTGCCTTCAAATCATTCAATTTTGTTTCAATAGCTAAACAGAAGCCTCTTTTGGGGGACTTCAAAATGCGTGAAAAAGCTTTTCCTTAAGTCCATTTCAGGGTTTTTCAACAATGTAGAGATTGCATTTACCGCTTGTATTGTCACTAAACCAGTAAGCGAACAATGCTCCCTCCATGGTTTGCATTGCGTATGCGACATAAAACGTGGCTGAAACTGACATTAAGTTTTGGCTTCTAGAGTGCGTAGCAATGCTGTATTTACAGGGAACTGCTCCCGTAACTCCTAGAAGAAAATTATTCAAGTTACCTTTATGGGCATGAGTTCATATATAGCAGTCAGAAAATATCGCTTTGCATCAAGTGAAAACCATAATTTGTATTCATGATCTGCCAAATGTATTAAGTTTGAAAATAATGTCTTAAGTAAATAAGTAAGTAAAATCCTTTATTTAAAACACGATTATCGTTTAAGCACTACATGCTTGAGGGGTCGTGTATCTAATTAATTATCTAATTATGTAATTACCTACTGATAAAATGAATGAAATATAAGAAACTAACTTAGTTTATCGCAAATCTGATTTCCCTAAATATCGGAATAGATTTTGCCTTTGAATAAAACTGTTTAAAATTACAAGAATCATTAAAATATTCTGAAACACAGTTCCACAGTACAGCTCCTCTGTAACAAACAGAATTTTTATGAAATAAGTGGAAAGTCGTGGAACGACGGCCTTATTATGTCCTCTTAAGTTATACTGACTATTACGCCATACAACTAAATCTGAAATCATTGCGGGCATATTTTCGCAAGCTATGTTGTGGATTAGTTTGACAAGACTTCGCTTATACACGTCATAAATCAAGTCCCATTGTGTGAGTTCCCTAACTTGTACTGATGGTGTGTCTCGTGGCAAATTAAAAATTAGCCTTCCAGCACGACAGTGCAGTGCTTGCAGGGATTTAATGTAATCCAGGTTGTAACAGTTCCCCCAAATAGCGAGGCCGTATGTCACTGAACGGCGAATCACCTTAAAGTATAGGGAAAGAAGTGATTTTCTCTTAAGAAAAGAGCACTTTTTCAGTAAGTTCAATTTTTTGACAAATTTGTTCCATTAGGTTACTCCAAACCTCTGCGGGGCTACTTTTTCCAAATTTTCTTTTTTCCAACCAAATTAATGTTCATTATATAAGGTAACATTTTCCAAAAAAATGAAAATAAAATATTAAAACGCGCGCGAGTTATTGGGAAAAAGAGGTTTTTTTAATAAAAGTTTATAAACCGTCAAGGTGTCATAATCCCCAAAAGGCATGGACTCCTCAGCGACCTTTTCGCGGCAAACCGCTTAATCCAGAGATCGTATATCAAATACTTTCAATTTGAGATTTCACGTCCGTCAAGAGTGCCTTTTTGTAATCACGCTTCGGCAATTGCTCCTCAGTTTCTTTTTGTTTTGTTGCACATCGCTTTTCTCCGTTTTGCCTATTATTGTTGACCACCGGCCTAAAACGTATGCGCCTAAAACCCCGGGGGGGGGGGGGCACTGCCATATATGGGCTATATAGGTATGTGCCGCTGTGAAGGGTATGGTTTTCGAGCAGTTTACTCTAGGACAGGGTATATAAATCAGAGCGTTTGGGTCTAGAATAGGGCATCATTTTTCACAAAACTGACTGGTTGGTTGAAGATTTTATCTAGAGTAAGGAAACAAGAAATTGCCATTCAAAAATATAAAAAATATCAAATCGGCAAGTTAAAATTTACGCAAATCAGCCTCAACAGTGCCGATAGATGGGGGGATTTGGGGAGTTTACTCTAGTATAGGTCAGCAAAATTCAGCTGAACTAGCTCTGGTATAGGCTAAGGGTTCCAGGGTCCCAGCAGCACATTCCCACCCAGAAATTCCCAAAGTACCTCCCCCGGGCCTAAAACGTGACTGTAACGCTATCGCTTTACCGCGAAGCTCAACTTTCCTTACTGTGAACGCTAGGGGTTCTGTTAATTCATTGGCTGGCGGCATTTTGAGTTGATATATCCCTCTGAGAAGGCGTGATACGTTTATAAATCTTTAGAAGGCGAAAACTTGCACTCGTTTTTCGAGAGAATCCCTCCTCTTTAAATGAATTAATCGGGTATGCAGAATCGACGGTTTTCCTTGAAATTTGACAAGAACATTCACTGATGGATAGGAAACAAAAACGTGTCGGCGAATTCTTTCATTTCAAATACTTTTCTCGTGGCGGTCTCTAACGCAACACGTTACGCGAATTCTTGGATAGTGGAACTTGACAGATCTACAAAAAGATAACCAATACAAGTAAAAGAAAATGCTGACACGCTTTGAGAGATTGATGCTTTGTGATCAACACTGCACAGTTATTTTGCATCAACGATTGAATTTGATATCCGATTAATTCCGAGTCGCCGGAATTTCAGTCGGTTGTTTTAACGTTAACGGCTTCTGCCGCCATAGGAAACCATTGGGCAAAAAAGAATATGATTTTATCGCATTTTACATTTCATAACGTTTCTATTGATATATAGTTTGTTGGGGTTTCCTTCAAAACAGCGTGTGTACGAATTTTTTTCTGATGGACACCCGCGAAGGTTTGAAGTAACCTTAATGCCTTAAGATGATTCGCCCAAGTAAGTTTTCTGTTGATCGTAATGCCCAGCAGCCTTGTGTGACAGACCCATGCAACGTTGTCATTTCCAATGGTGATCAAAGGGAGTGGACCAGTGAAGGATCCCCGGTGGAACAACATCACTTCACATTTTGAAGAGTGCGGTGTTAACGAGTTAGTCATGCACTATTTGTTAAGCTCATTCAGTGCGTTATTTAGTAGGTTACATGCTTCATCAACGGTGGATCCAATGCAGTAAACTGTAGTATCGTTAGCATACAGGTAGAGATTGCCTGATGTCACAGCCTCTGGCATGGCATTGGTGTATAAACTAAACAAACACGGGCCTAGTACCGATCCTTGAGGGATGCCGCACGTCACATTTAGCTCCTCTGACTGAGTGGAGTTCACAACCGTAACCTGCGTCCGGTGGTGTAGACAATCTGTAAGCCAAGAGAGAAGGTTGCCCTCGATTCCAAATTTGATTTTTAATTTATGTAACAGGGTGCGATGAGAGACGCAGTCGAAGGCTTTTCGAAAATCAATAAAAGCAGTAGCAACCACCAAATTATTGTCAACAGCTTGTCTCCAACTTTCTGTTAAATGGACAAGTAATAACTCGGTCGAGTGGCCCTTACGGTAGGCCCATTGCTTCTCAGTCGGTAGAAAGAGGAGAAACTTCCAGTCAACCAGTGATGCAGTTTTGTTCCATATCAAACTGATAATAACATCAGAATGACATATCGGTGGCCCAGGTTAAGCATACATTTGTATAGATTTCAAGATTTCCCCGCCATGGTTCAACAAATATAGATCCTCGTGAATAATCAATGGCCTTTTAGAAGTCTATTAATATATTATTTATAAATAAAAGTAATCAAGATATTCAGCTGACTGCCTTGCACTGGTTGCAAAATTGCAACCGAATGATTCAACAAAATACCGTATTAATGGGTCTTGGATTGGGTTTCTTTGTTTCTTATCCCACTGAAATTTCTATATTTCCAGTGGGTGTTTCACGAATTTCCCTGATCCAGAATTATCAAAGGTTCTTTTGTATCCAACGTTCCCCACTTCCCCAAAATAGTCGTAATTGCCCAATACTTATCTGACTTTCACTAATATGCACACAGTATTTGCACATGGAATAGCAACAGTATGGATGAAGAATTTCTTGGATTGCCCTCAATAATTGCTTTAATTAACACCATGAAGGTGATCCATTAAGGTATCATGGTAGGTGGATTGACAGTGTTTGGAAATCACGCTCTTACGCTGGCGCTTTGAAAGAAAACCCTATCAACCTATACATTTTCTGAAAGCTTAATAGTTACAGAATACAATTATGTCTTTGAAATTTTCTAAAAAGTTATTGTCGCAGTGATATTAAAAGAAATACCCAGAAACACTGCTTCGCTTAAACTGGTTCGCTTCCTCGCGTGAATTATCGGAGCGGCGCGATTTACATCGGAAATGTTTTCTTACACATCACCCTCAAAAATCGTGTCTGCGATTTTCCAGATGTGGTTTTTTTTTTTTTTGCCACACCCTCCTAAACTTTGATATTTTTAATGCGGACGTTTCCTTCTACAAAAGAGACCATAACTTTGAAACGGAAGCGAAATTAAACAAAGCCCGACACGGTTTTTCGAAGGATGTATCCTAGAACATACCTGCCGATTTTCAGCCAATTCCATCGGAAGACGCGCGTAAACGAACTAGAAATGTTCATCCGTGTTTGCAGTTTTATTTTATCGAGAAAGACACGAAAAACCTTTTATGAGATTTGCATGAATAGGTGTTAAAAATCCCCTCCGCACTGACAGATGTCGGCATGGGTCAGTTTACCCCAACAATGGGTTATAACAACTTGAAATAAACAGACGACTAATATTCTGGCGCGGAAACCCGCGTGGCAGTGAAGTCGTCCGAGAAGGGACAAACTACAAGTTAAACTGCCGTGATCTTTTACTTAAAAGATTTCGTCGGCGGCATTGGTATTATGTTGCTTAAGTTTAGGCTCCTTCGTTCTCCAGACAGTTTTTGAAACCATGCCTCGTGAAGCCAAAAAGCATGAAAAAGAGGAATCTCGAGGTCTACATTGTCAACATCTACATCTGCGCTTGACTCTCTCGTGGTGGAAGTTTCGGAATCGCGTCCGTTCTACAACAATTTCGTGCGACTAGCACTTGTTGTATTTTGTCCATTAGCTTCATTGGTGGGACTAGTGTCCTTCAACCATTCTTCTTGGTTACAGTGCGAACCTCGGTCGCTCAGAGCCAAAGATCTTGTTCGACGCTGAACCTGTGGGTTCCACCAGATTTTCGCCTCTTCGGCCTCTTCGAAGACGAAAATGGGCAAGAATTTCTCGTCCTGACATAAAGAAAATTTGACGAGAACGAAAGCCAACTTGAGATGAAACAACCAGATCAAGAACAGTTCGCGTGCACAAAATGACAAATGAAATATCACACCGCAGTTCGCGTTACTTGTGACAACTGGCGGTGAATTTTAATTAGAGGTGTCAACGCGCTGCAAGGGGTTAATAATATTCAAAACTAGTTTTTTTGCTTTTTGCTTTTTAAAAAAGTAAAAATAGCTCTTTCCCCCATTCTTTTTGCAAAATATTTATCTCAGTCTTCTCAATTTGAACAGCCAAAAAGAGATTTTTCGCATTTTTCGTAAAAATCCACCTACCATGATACCTTAACTTTGATTGTGCATCTTTACTGCGCATAACTCCTTACGTCTTTAGCGTGCGCCGTTATGAGATTTCTTTCAAGGTAAGCTCGAAACTGAAAAAAATTGTCGTTTTCTCCTAAACGAGCACAGTTACCCCCACTTTTTAAATCCATAAATTTAGATCCATGGCATACGATTCAGTATATCAAGTGCTACAATATATCGCAAAAAAAAAAAGATCAAAATTCTGCTTTCAGATATTCATATTAAAATGTTGCAAAGAACACATGCAGCAAATTCTTTACTTTGTTTCATAATCTTCACTCCTTGTCAACGAAAACAGTTTATAATGTAAGACCAAGAAATGACTTTGTTCAGAAATTACAGTTCCACTTTCTGATCACTAGGGCTCGTAATAAGAACCTAGCAGATCGCATAGTTACCTAGGCTTGATTTTCAGCCGTTTTGTGTACCTGCGTTCTTTGCCATTTTTTTCCCCGCGCTGCTCGCATGTTAATTTCAGGGACAACCGATATAGACCAGTGATCCAGCCGTTCACTGAGAGGAGAATTAACAACCAGACTCCCAAAACGGCTGGAAATCGAGTATAATAGCTACCATGACCGGCCATTCGTATTACACCAAAAAGAGCATGGTAAAACACATTTTTTTATTGCACTTTGTAATACTGTAGTGCATGCATAACATAATTATAAAGTTTCCATTTCAATTTAAGGTGGCTGGTACCAGTTTCCTCGCGCGGGGAGTAGATCACCATCGTGCGTCACGCATAAGTAACACGCACGATAGAGGCGCGAGATTTAAAACTCGAAAGACCAAAACTAATATGGCGGCGCGCGGCTTTTTTTCGCGCAAGGTCACTTTTGTACTGTTGGAGACGTAATTCGCATATAAAGGAGGCTTTACCTGCTAGAACAACTTTAGTCAATTCTCTGTTTTTAAGAAAAATTGTTTCGGGAATTCAATGTTCCCAAATTTCAAAGGCAACTCGATCGATCGTGACAGCCACCGGGAGCGTATGAAGGACTCGCAAAACATAGCAAATCTAACCAGAATTTGGGTAAAAATCCTACAGAGTAAGCCCAGGAGGTTGTCTTAAACGACAACTACAGCTGTAAATGATTTTTTAGCAGCAAACAAAACAAAACGCCTGTTCGGAGCCCGCTCGCCCGCGCGGGCACATGAAGCAGTCAGCGGTAGTCAAAACAGCTCATGAGCAGCTGCTGATCTTATAAAGTCTGGATTTTTGAATGCGTGTCTACGCGCGTGGGAATAACGGAAAACGCGAAGGCTTTTACATCAAAACAAGCCCGGTGACCCCTTCTTTTTATTGTTTCAATAAAATATTATTATTGAGAGGAAACGTCAGAAAAAAAAATTCTACGGAAGGAAATTTGCACTTTGAGCAAATTGCCGTTTTTCCAAGTTTACAAGAAATCGGCTCCGTAAAATTATTTCAAAATTGTTGTGCATTTTCATTTTCAGATACCGAAAGCTATTGATTAAATAAAACTCGGGGTCACCGGGTTACTTTTTGAGTTATCCTAGACCACAGTTTATTTCTACTACTGTAAACAACTAAAGAATTTACAAGATTATAATTATAAACTAGTAGTAATCAGAGATTATGAGAGTGCGTTCGACGCTCTCACTTTAATATATAATTATATCTCGTAAATAAATGATTTCACTAGCTGACTTTCAACCTTTGTCTACTGCTAAAATCAACATTTTTCAGCAGCAACCGAGGTTTTGAAATCAGATATGCATAGTGTCAAAGTCCATGCTAGTGAAGAGGTCACGATTTGTTGATACGTTGCGTGACGCTGTCAGTTTCTGTAGTCTCTCAACTTTCATAGAATATTTAAATTATGTACATTATTCTAAGCTAGCATTTGCAGTCGCGTGCTCGTTTCGCGACTAATTCGAGTATTTCCCGTGATGAATAAAGTACTCTTATGTATCTTGCCTTCAGAGTACTTTTCCACCGATTCCAAACAATAACATTTCGACCGGATAAAGACTGAGCTATCTGTCGCGACTGGAACTAATCAACAAATGCAATCAAAATGTAGCTGTTCCCACGGTTATCATCCCAAAGCCAAGTCGTGTAATAAACAAGGACAATTCCCTCGGATTGCGATAAATGCTGCCGTCGAAGCGTTTAAATTCGCCAAAATCTAACGCTGAGAGCACATAATAGCGAGGCGTACGGCGACTGAACAGAAAGAAGACAAAAAAGGATCCATCGGAAAGACGAGCTCAGATGGCCTGCTCACATACTCACATGTTCGCCACATGTCTTATTACATGTCTTAGCACTAAACGGTACCAGTTTACTGGCCGTGACATGCCCCTGCAAAAATCAAGCGGGGTGGTCATTTTGGTGTCCTTACAGGAATGTGGTTTTTTTTAGCCTAGAACCGTGCACAACGAGACCAACTCTGAAAAGCCACAGGTCAAAATTTGGTTTGCGTTCCACTTCGTCGAACGCAATAAATAAATAAACAGTACAGTACATACAGTAGTGGGACACCCAAAATAACTAAAAAGCTAAACTAGTTGGGTGACCGTAATTATAATAATTAAAAATGTGAGAGTCAGGAAAGAGGCACAACAAATACATTGGTACACATAAATATCATAAACTTGGTACAAGAGTAAATATACAAAACAAAACAAAATAAATAGATATAAACCATCAAGGTAGTGACATAAGCGAAAAATCAGGTGTGGAAAATCCTTTTGGAATGTTCCCATGGTAACTGCTGACGACGAAATAACAGCTGTTTTAGGTCAAGTACAAATTATGTAATCCAAACCTACAAAAATATTACAGTCGCCCTGGTCTGTCTCTTTGTTCTATTCTTACAAAATTATGAGCCGTCAAAAACCTGAAAACTGGTACGAGCCACCTTAAAGAACTGACCAGATTTGTTAAATACCTTCCACTATGAAGCGTTTGGGATCTTGGCCACTTGTACTTGGTACCACTCTCTCTGATTGCTGCGATGAACTCTGCTTTTCTGCTGATGAATCCAGCAAGAAAGAAAGAAATTTAATGTTAGAGTAGTCTTAGAGGTTAATCCTTGAAAGAAATGAATGCCCATACATTTCCAATAACACGAGTTGGGTTCATATTTATCAAGACTTGGAACCTGATCTTAATATCCTACATCATTAGAAACTGGATCACTGGCTAATATAATTCAAGAGTTTTCATTGACTTAGCAATCATGCTATATAATGAGCCATTATACCATACTCTACAAATATGGGAGCGTACGCGCAATCTTTTAAGGCGTTTTTTTTTTTTTTTTTTTTTTTTTTTTTTTTTTTTTTTTTTTTTCATCTTATCTTAGTTTTCTATATTTTGGGGGCGTTTTAATACAACAATCATTCCACTCACGCTCATTGAATATGAGATGATTATAGCCAAATCATATCCAACAAGCGCAAGTGGAATGATTGTTCCATATCGTATCTTTTCAAAACGCTTCAAACAGATCAGGTGAGTTTGGTTGAGCCATGGTTCATACTTGGCGAGAAGCGTTCGAGCCAAAATACTCATGGTGAGATCAATCAAGTTCGATATGCCACCGAAGCGTACCACAAAGATGAGATTAGACATTTACCATAACCAAATTCGACCAAACTTCCGGAGATATATTTCTAGCTACTGTGATCTGTCAGGCGTTCCTGTAATGTGGTGCGCACGAGTTTAAAATTTGGCAGGAAAGTTAGGACACCCTTACCCCGAAAACAATTTATTGAGTGCTCAATATTCTATTTTTTTTTTAAATTTTACTCACGCAAAATTACTTTACTTGAAAGTGACCATGATATCAAAGCCATATCATGTAAATTAAAGAGAGGAAGAGTTATGTTTTGATGGAAAAAACAAGACATTGTAAAACTGTCGGGTAATGGATTTTCTGGTAGGGAAAAATTTAGAGGATGCTGGAGGAAGAGGCATTTTGTTATTGCAGTGGGTGATGGCTATATGGGCATTAGCTCACACAGTGACAGCATCAAAGGAGTTTGTCCTCTTGTCTGCTTGTGCACTGGTCCATCAGTGGGTATGCGAGAAACAAGTAGTCTCGTTGAACTGTTCTCAAAAAACTGACTTCAACTGCTTTTAAATGACTTCACACCTCTTACATTTGCACTTTTAGTCTCTAGTCTGCTGTGAATGATCTTACAAACCTCAAGACTACACAACAAAGGGAAATGAAATGGCCTGTTGTTGAAATCTCTGAGAAATTATCACATGTACATTTTCTCTATGTACGTATTTTGTATTAGCTCTGTACCTCTAGAATGTACAAGTACAATTTCATGTGATAATTGTTACATGTACCTTTGTAATGGGGCCATTCCTGGAAAACGACGGGATTATTCAAAATTTTTGCAACAACCGAGGCAGCCATCACGCTAGCAAAAGGACTCCAATCCTCTGACACGCTCTCAGTACCATCAGCATAATCAGCAATTCCTTTCACTACTAGCCATTCAATCTGAAGATCAAATGCCGCTGTGAAAATACCTGAAACAGAAAACCGTACAGTCTGTATTAGAGCTTTAATAATGGGGACAGAACACTGTAGCAAGAGTAATGTTATCTCATCCAACTGATTATGTATACAGTATATTACAGTAATGAACGAGGAGAGCAAGCATTGTAAAATGCAGACTGACATAAGGGCCAACAATAGCCAGGTCGAAAGAGTTCTTCTTTACCACATGCAGTCCACAACAGCAGTAGAGCTAACACTCGGAAGGCAATTCCTGCTTATTTCCAGCACTAAAATTACTTCCGAGTTAATTCTGATGAATCACAACTTTCCTATGACAAAACGAAGATGAGGGGGGAAAACTCACAACCTCCATGTGCATGTAATTAACGCAACCTGATTAGTTACAAACCAAGGTCGTAGCTAGTAAAAGGTAAACCAAGGCCTCAGTCATTTTTTGTTTGTTTGTTTGTTTGTTTGTTTAAAAATAAGTGTAAATATATTAGGTCTGCGGTCTTCACTTATATCCAGGATTGAACGCTAAAGAGATTCATGCTCCTTATGATAAGCATCATTAACAAGTGTCATTTTCATATGACTTCATATTTGACATTTTTTGTGTTTTGAGGACACTGTGATGCTTGTCATAAGGAGCATGAATCTCATTAGCGTTCAATCCTGGACATATCTGGCAGTCTTACCACTCGCGCATGCGTCGCCTAGGAAGCACATGGTTCAGTTCTACTTTTTATGATGTGAAGTATATAAGAAATAACTCATATTTGAACTGCAGTTGTAGATCAAAGTGAAATGATGTGAAGTAGATATGAAATCATTCATATTTGAGCTGCGGTTGTAGATCAAAGTGAAAAATGATCATCGCAGTAAATTTTCCAACCGCACTTGAAATATGAATGATTTCATATCTACTTCACATCATTTCACATCATTTCACTCCTCACGGGAAGATATGAACTCAATTAATTGACCTCGCTCCCAACGTGTGGCTTCATAGCTCAGTTGGTAGAGCATCGCACCGGTATCGCGGAGGAAACAGGTTCGAATCCCGTTGAAGCCCTGATTTTTTCAGGCCTCTTCTTTCCAATTAATTGGAAAATTTACTGCGATGATCATTCTCACTTTGATCTACTTTTTATCTTGTTCCAGTTTTGTTCAAAGTTTGTTTTACTATTGTGGGTAATAAAAGCTAAGTTACAGAACTCAAGGACGCATGGAAACATCTTTATAGGAAGAGGAAATTAACCATGGACATTGCCTCAGTCATAATTTTTTCTGGCTACTGCCCTGCAAACCATCGAAAACATTAGCATACAGTGCCGCTCAGATATAAGCGAACTACGCATACACGTATTATACGTGCGTATTTTGCGTATTTGGTTCAAACCAGTAAAACAGTTAACTCATGCATACTAATGAGGTATACGCGCGTATACTGTATACGAGTATGTGGGTATATGCATACGCGTAAACGCGTTGTCGGCTGACGCGAATTATGCGTATATTTTGGTTCGCTTATATCTGAGCTGCACCTTAGGTACAGTAATCGCATGATTTCAAGTGCAATTTGGAATAAATAAGCACAAGTAAATTTCGAAAGGCAACAAAAATGTACGAGCCTGTAGGACAAGTGCAATTTGTAGTCTGAAAAGTCTACTAGTGCTTATAATTTAATCCAAATTGCATGAGAATAGTCATGTGATTACTTAATAATGTTACACTTGAAAATGTACTATTTAAGGTCTTTATGAACACTTTAATTATTTCATTGGGCTGGCTGCAGTGTGCTTAGTTTTCCAAATATCTTCAAAACTTTCCAAAAATATTTCCAAAATTTCCGATAATGTTCCAAAGTCTTTGCCAATCTTCAGATGATCTTTGTCACTCTTCGCAGATCTTTGGGAAGGGTTTGGATGACTGTCAGAGGTGTTTAAAAATGTTCAGGTGATATTCAAAAGCCTTCAGAACGGTTCGGGCAATCTTCAGAGGTGTTCGGAAAATGTGTAATTATCTTCAGCTCACTTCAGAAGGCTTCAGGCGAACTTCAACCACCTTTGGCACACCTCAAATGATTATCAGTAGTCTTTCTTGTAATTTGCACTGGTGTTACACTTTTTGCACAGGTGTTGTACTTGAACTGCACTGCTATTAGCCAATCCAATCAGAATCGAGCAATTTTTTAAACTGTATTTTTACAGCTGTTAGGGAATGCATTGCACAAATCCCTACTGTAACACTGTCCGGTTTCAGTGAACTGTCAACATGGATAGTTCATGCCCACACTACACAAGAGTCCTCTACTCTATGATGAAGAAGGGAAGAGGGGAGAGGGAGAGACTACGTTAGCAAAAACAACTCTAGATTTTTTGGGGAAGTTGCCATTGCTAGTGAAATAAATAGAAGAGGAAGTGTCAATGATAACTTAATAGCTGTTAAAAAGTTTGTTCTCAAACAATAGCAGACCTGTTGTCTATGCCCACTATGGGGACTGAAATTAAACAACAACCTACCTTCACCTTCCATTTCAATCGCAGTTGCCACAGGATAGGACTCAGCCAGTTCCTCACGCCGCCATCCAGCACTGACCTGCTCTGGACCACTTAAAATCTCACCACAATGTACTTTGACTTCTCGTGCTTCTGGGCTTTTCAAGGGTGCCTTCCAGCCATGGTCGGCATACTTGATGAGGTCCAGAAAATGTCGGCTAACATAACTTCTCGTGTCAGTTGATTGCTCTCCTTTACTGGTGACGACTTTGGATGCATAAGTTGATAACTTCGCAGAGACAACAACATCTCCTAACTTCGTTTTCTCTGGGTTCAGACCACTGCAGGCTCCCACAGAAATCACACCCTTGGGTCGCAGTACAGAGACAGCATTTATCACACTTACCAGAGAGCCGCCAGGACCAGCTGAACCTTTATCACATTTGATCAAAGCAACATTCACTTTCTTCTCTTGTCCTGCACCCTCATGTCCAAAGTAAACATAACCAATACCATGGAAAAAGCATTTAAATGGATCCTCCAACTGCATATAACAAGCTATGAACTCACAGTTCGTGACAGTCACCAAAAGAATTTCAACAGGGAGGTTCAATTCATTTCGATCCTTAATTGTTGCTTGAATATCCTTTATTGATGGAAGGTGGAAACTAAGCTCGGGGGGGACATCACTTGAATTGCTACCAGTAGTGTTCTTTGCAGCTTTTGCCATTTTTATCATTTGATCTTGGGAATGTTCCTAAATGGCAACCAACAGAACAAAATTATCAACTATGTAGTAACACAAATTTAAACAATAAACTTAGGAAGAAAACTCCTTGTATTTAACCTGTTTACAGTGTGATAATAATTGTTACTCTGTTAATGCCATTTTCCATCAAGTCTTTCACAGACACCATCTGTGTTGTAACCAGAAAAATACTTAGAGCGAAGTTACAAATTGAAGACATCAACTTTTTAAAAATGTTACTTCTGCTGAGTTTGAATCAAGTTCAAGTGAGATTGATGTCCCTTAAGGGACCGTTCATTTTTTATCAGGTAGGGGGGGCTGGTGGGATTTGGGGGGGGGGCCATGCGAAAAAAAATGGCTTTCGAGGGGGGGCCATCCCAAAAAAAATAAGGGAAAAAGGGGGGGTCACGTGAAATATTTTAGTAAAACTTTAAAATGGCATAATGTTTGAATATCAAAAAAATTGCTATAGAATAAACATAGAAGGCAGGATACAAATTTATTACAAACTTTCCTGCTTTAAAAAAACGTTTGGCGACAAAAAGCATTTGTAGCTACTGAAAAGAAGTATTTAACACTGTTATTTTCGAATGCAACTTTCACTGGCACTCATCTTCATCTTCGCTGTCGTCGAGTTCTTCGTCATCGCTCGTGCTGCTATGGGAGTCTTTTTCACCAATGCTGCAAAAAGCAGCAATGCTTTCCGTCAGAGTGTACTCTTCAGGGTACATGAAGGTGTAAACATAATCTCTGACTTCCTGCTCAAGGTTGGTGGTGATTCTACTTCTTGCAGCATTGGTGAAATAATTCCCTTCCAAGAGCTGTGCGATGTATGGCCCATCTCTTCTAAATAAGGACGTGGCAACATCCTCAACTTTAATACACTCTTCCAGGACGGCCGTTCTAGGAGGATACACAAGGCATTGTGGAAGATCATTTCCTAGCGGGTTTCCAACACAGATTCCATAAACTCGTTGGACATTGTTTTCAGTCCGCTTCCTCTTTCTTTGATTGGACTTTCTGCGGTTTTCTTTTTTCCTTCTCCTTTTGTTGATGTGCTGTTTGAGTATGCCCTTGAATATGCTGTTATAATTGCTCTTATTTTCTAGTGCCTCCATGTCCTGCGTGACCTTCGTCAACTTAGCTTCTATACATTTGATCTGTTTTACATTAAAACTGTGGGCATTCATCAATTCAGATGAGGGAGATGCCAATGAGAGGCCAAATGCCCCACGCTCAGAGCGAGCCATAACTAGGAGATCCGAAATTGACTTCTCTTTCTTTTGATTTGTTTTTCAAACAACAGCTCTCTGTAGTATAGGGATTGTAAATATTGTCTTCACAGTGAGCACAAAACGTGAAGTAGGGGGATAATAGAGAAATATTAAAAAAGTTGAAATCTAAATATTGTTTGTTCAATTTTTTTTTGGGGGGGGTCATCCCAAAAAATGACAGCTATAAGGGGGGGGCCATGTGAAAAAATTGGTAAGCTGAGGGGGGGTCATGCCATTTTTAAATGGTGCTTCCCAAATCCCACCAGCCCCCCCTCCCTCATAAAAAATGAACGGTCCCTAATATGCCATGCAAAAATAAGTTCGAATCAATATACATTTGTACAGTCCATTAAGACCATTATGATTGGAGTGTCCATATCATGCGAACAAGGGTTCATAACTCCGTAATAAATTGCAAGAATTCATTCCAGGTTTGTGTGCAGTTGAGTGCGATTCAGTTACCTGATTGTTACTTATTTTTGTGGGAACTTAATTTCGCGATTTTCTGAAAACATTTACCGATCAAAATTAATAATGCGCAAAGATCCAATTTGACTCATCTCTTCTCCATGGGGACCGGAAACCCTACAAACTAGTATGACCAAAAGTCAGGAAGTACAGGCGAGGCCACTGTACCTCCACTTACAGACGTGTACTGTGACATAATTCGTTGGGAAGCAATTTATGATTTAGTCTGCTCAATTGCCAAGAGCTCAGGCAGTATCTGCTTTCCTGTATACTTTCGGTCATGTATGGTGCTGCACAGCACTAGCACCAGTTACAAAAAGTTTCACGCCAGGCCACCCCCCCCCCCCCCCACCCTGTAAAGTCTCATGGCTTCACAGTGTCTGTGTAAAGCTGTAAGTCACAGCAGTGATCTAAAATTAGACTGAACAGAGTAACAAGATGATTTGAGTGAGCTTTTTCACAAATTTTGCCTTGAAAAGCAGAGTATTTTACTGTTCCAGTTAAGTTTGAACACAATGTAAAATCCAAGATGATCTATTTTCAAATTCCTTCTCTCCTCCCCCGTCCCCCACCCCCGACAACCCCCTCGGATAAGACAAGTTCTTTAGGTTGGGTGGAAAGAAAAAGGAGAAAGTACTGGGGCAAGGGGGAGTACAGTACAGTTATCAGGTTTTCAACCTTGTGCTCTTAATGGGAGATTAAGGGCCAATTAACTGATTCATGCGTGCACTCGTGCATTGCTAAGGAGGTGAAATTTCACTTCTGGTTACTTACATCAGCCTGAGTGCAGAAAATAAAAACAACTCAATGACTTGCAAATCCGCTTACATTTTAGATGTTTTTCTTTGTTTTTCACAAAATGCAAAGTAAAAAAAGTACAAGCAAAGACAAAATAAGAGAGAGACAGAAAAACAAGAGCAATAGAAAGAGAAAACTAACTCGTTGTGGCTTTGTTTGATCTTACCGAACTGAGCTGGTAGTGTAAATTGCGCACGCGCTGATAGGATAACTTCCAATATATATCGGGCGCACTTCCGGTTTTCTAAATGCTAAAGAAAACGCAGTTTTTCATTAAAACCAGCCTTTTTCGACAATTTTCAATTAAAGCCAACGTTGGAAACATAGCCATGCATTCCTTTTTTGAAATCATGCTTTTTCAGAAAATTACGAATTTTTCAAAAGTTTGAAATTCTCCCAAAATCTGACCTTTTAGAAATGAAACAAAATCTATGCATAGCTTAATGAGGATTTACATGTAAATTAAAATATTAAATCAATGAAAAAAATCCCAATAAAGTAATTTGCCTGGGAACCTTTGCATCTTTTCAGTATTAGTCACATGACCATGGGCGTGGCCTGATGACGTCATCACCAGTGTTACTGATCATGAAACGGTTAAAACACATGAAATAACTCTGAACTAACTCAAAATAATAAGGTTATAATTATGAGAATAAATTTTCCTTAGTAATGACTCAAAAAGATCAGTTAATGGGCCCTTACAAGTGGAGGGTGGTACATATTTTAAACTCCACCCCTTCCCCTCAGAAAAATATAATTTTGGGGGGAAGTGACAAAAAGAAGAGAGAGTACAAACAGAGGACTGTCACTTTTAATTTAAACCATGCAGATTGTTGTACACATGAAAAATTACAAGAATGGCCTCCCCTCGGGAGATCAATTTTTCCAGGGATACTGGGGAGAGGAGTACCCCCAAAAAAATATGTAAAAAAAAAATGAGGGTCTTTGTTTTCAAGTTTTGGGGTCTTAGGGGGTCTTAGGGGGTCTTAGGGGTCTTTGGGGTCTTAGGGGGTCTTTGTTTTCAAGACACCCATAACATTAGCAGTTGTGAAATTAATCCTTGGATGTACAATCTAATTCATATAGTTTACACACCGTGGTACGGCGGGGGGGAGGGGGGGTGAGGGGCAATGGAACCCCTACCCTGGCTTTTCATTCTATTACTTAAGGCAAATAAGTGAAATAAATTTATGCTGAGTAGATAACCCTGAGCTCGCTTTACAAGATGACGCCATTTGAGCCACCATCTTGGATCTGCCATGTTGGATTTTACTATTTTGTTTAAACGTCAAGAAATAAGGGATTGAAATTAACTCAAAATCAAGCCAGAATGCTTCTGGAATGTTGTAGATATTCATCAATTTTTGCAATTTGATGAAGAAAACTGGGAAAAAATAAGAATTTTGTAAAAAAAAGTTTATTTTTGGCCAGATCTGCATGAAATTTTGTGGTTGCCATGGCAATGTCAAAAATCATGGACACACTATTGACACTTCAAAATCCCTGTGGAGGATAAATGAACAGCTACTGAAAGTTTCAGCCCCTTAGGGAAAATAATCTTTTCAAAACTTCGAAAAAATCTTATGCAGGGGTGGCATTCCCCCTTTCTTGTAGGTCTGAGGGTTAAAGCCTAAAAAAAAATTCAGGCTTGAACGGGATTTTGAACCCCTGGCCTCTGCTATATTGGTAAAGTGCTCTACCAACTGAGCTATCAAGCCAACTGGGAGCTAATCACAATGCTACTTCATAACACACCCATAGATAATGATTTTTTTGTTTGTTTGTTTTTTCAGGCTTTAATTTCAAAACTGCCTAAGTTGAGTATAACTGCCACGATCAATAATGTCTTCACAGATTCTTTGTACTTGCTACTGAGCTGATCACGATTAACGATGTAAGTGACTCACCTTTACAATTTAAGCTGACTTGTGTTAAAGATTTTAGCAGCAGCTACCAGGCCAAAATGGTGTAACAGCAGGGATGAATGATGCTATCCACCAAACAAATGACTATCCAGTAGATACAGCGGTTAGTTTTGCTTACACTTATCCACTGGATGTCTACTTATCTGGAAGCTGATGGATTGGAAGTCAAGTGAACTGCAGAGAAAGAAAATGAAAACAGACTCATGAGCATTACATGTACACCACCTGGTTAGCTCAGTTGGTAGAGTACCAGACTTCCGTGCAGGAGATTGAGGGTTCCAGCCCTAGACAGGACCAACACTCAGGGTCTTAAAACAACTGAGGAGAATGTGCTGCCTTTGTAATTACATCTGCAAATGGTTAGACATTCAAGTCTTCTTGCCTGCCCCATCTCCTGCATCTTCAGTGTTACATGGTTAGCAGGGGACATTAAAAAACCCACACACTTATCAAAAAGAGTAGGGCACGTACGTGTAGTTTCCTGATGTTCCCGGTGGTCTGGCCTTGTCTCACAGGTTGGTGTTTCACATAGGGTTAACCTCAATGCACCTTTCACCCTTGGACAGAAATGTCCAAGTTAAATTGCCATGTTATATATTATCTGGTTTCTTCAGTAGTTGCTTAAATTGTGCCTATTAAAATCTGGTTCTACTAACATTGTATTTGTTTAAAAGATGTTAATTCACGAGTGATGATTGTACTTTGTTGTGCCTGTCAGTTGAGTCCTTAGGGAGGTAATAAATATGAAAAAACAAACAAACAAACAAACAAAAAAAAAACCAAGGTTAATGTCGTTTTCACCCTTTCACTTAAAGTTCTTCTTAACACTTTCTTTCTTGCCAAAAACTTGAATCTCCAAATTAATGTAGGTGAAATAAAAATTCTAGTTAGCAATGTCTTTTCTTTTTCCTCCACTCTCTTTTCTTGCTTTTGGCACTCTTGGATCATTTCCCTGTTTTTTTGGTCACTAAAGAGTGACTGTTACGCTCATATATTTGTATTGCAAAATTCTCATGCAACACACCTCACGCTAACTAAATGTGGCTTTAATGGCCTCTAAATACATTAATTTGATAAAATTTAATTTGGTTTATACTTGTTAGGCAACCAAAAAATGATACAAATGTTGGGTATTATTTTCATGATCGAAGCAGAGGAATCCACCTCCACAGCTGATTTTTCTTTTTCTTTCTCTCTATCTCTCCCTTCAGATTCCGCCTGCAGCATATATGACATTGTAAACAAGTCATTTTGAAGCAATCCATTGCAAACACCCTGTGAAAAATTGTTTTATTTTTCAGGCCTGAGTTTTCGAGACATCAAGAGGGTCTGAGTTTTTAGGGTCTGAGGTCTGAGTTTTTGAAACACCCATCCAGAGCACCCATTTCAGAAAATATTGCATCTATTCAACCGGCTAGACTTTAAAATAACTGTCACCCCCTTCAACTAGAAATATTGCTTGTAAGGTTTAAATATCTAATATTATTGAAAATAAAAACAATAGTTGTCTAACTTTCAGTTCAATAGATATTTTATCACCAGTACTGTGATTGTTGCATTCACATGTGGTGAAAACAATTTCAACCCTTCAAACAGCTAGTCAGGAGTTGTCGATTTAACATACACTTGCTCAAACTGGAAATCTAGAGACACACACATATATATGTTATTTGCCAGCTGGCAGGTCCATATGGTGAAAAACTGTGACCGAGGACTTGAAAATGCTGCCTGATGCCGCGGGCCAAGGGCAAAATTTTTAAGCCCAAGGTCACAGTTTTTCACCATACGGACCAACCCTAAGCCAGCAAATAACATGCTTATTTTTTTTCCTGCAGCAAATTGGTTTTACATATTACAAATGGCTTTGTATCACAACTCTTGTTGTTGAATCGGCTTGCGTTCCGTCCACTAACGATTTGTAAAAAATCTCGGCAACAAGAGAGTAACTCTGATAGTAAACAAAGAAAGATGTCCAATGTATTAAAAAACAGATTTTTTTCGAACTACTTTGTGTTAGTTGCATTTATTTCACCAGTTAAGTTCTCCAAAATTGTTTTTGCGGTGTGAAATTTTGTGCAAAGTTTAAAGTTTTACTAACAAAACAATTTCTGTCAGTCGGTGCTTTTAAAATCACTTCATCACTTTTCTACCATGAATTGAATAGCAGAAAGCAAGGAAATTCGTTAAGTGTATTCCACAGAAATTCTTCTAAATACAGCAACGATCAGAGAGGTAAACTCGACTAAAATTGACTCAAATTTTACCGCGAGAGAAACACAGGATCACGCACCATTACAGCGCCACGCTACAAACAATTTAGCAAACTCTCACAACTTCAAAACACTCAATTGAATTTACTTACAGTGACTTTCTTTGCCATTTTAAAGTGAACAGAGATAAACTTGCGTTGACTAATCGTCAGTGGATGTGTAAAAAAGGCAAAAGATTGACGATTACCGCTAACTTTTAGGAGCGAAATTTAGGCAGAGGAAAAAAAATCCGGCCCGTGGGCCATATCGTAAAAAGCTCGACTGGTCACGTGCGTATGATTAGCCAGTCAAATTCGAGGACTAAGGATTCCGGCCCGCTCAGATGCTTGAGAAAAAAATAAAGATGTATATGTACATGTATGGGCAATTCCACATGAGTGGTGTCAGATTCCAGATTTTCAAAAAGAGGTTGCACATGAATACAGTTGCCAAGTTTTAAAAATACACAGAAAAACAAATTTCAGCACCCTTATGACAACCGTGTATTCAAGGGTGTCCCCAAAGTAATTATTTATTTTTTCTTTTGAGCAAACAACAGGCAAGAAGTAAACTTTTTAATTTGCTGCATCAAACTAGGGAAATATAAGGGACTTCAAACACTTGTATCAGAAAAAGTCCCTCACTGGAGTTAATACACAAGTGATACAAATTTCACCCTGAACTTTTTCAAAAAGTAGATAATTATAACAAAGTAAGTTTTGTCATGGATGTTACGTAACATCCACAATGTTTTAACAATCTTTTTTCTTTCCTAAAATGACTAAATGAAAGATTTTAAAAACATCCTTGTCACACAGCTAGATATCCAATGGAAACACTTTCAATGGCAAAAATATATCTCTGGTAAATTAACTGCAACATTTTCCAAATAATGTCAGCAAAACATTGTTCTAGATGTTACGTCGTAGACATTACACTTCTTGAACTTAAGTAAAAACATTTTGAAATGGTTCTTAAAAGACAGAACATTACATCACATAATTATGTCCTTCTAAATTTGCCCTAATTTCACCTAACAAACTTTTGACAAAGACAGCAGCTTTCAAGTGGGTTTTAAACTACAGTATTCTGAAATTTCAACAATAGAAGAGGTTCTGCCATTCTGTTGAACATAATCATTTCTAATAGTTCTTAAACCCTTCTACATGTACATGTATGCTTCCTATTACTTTCAATGTAGAGCAACTGCAATACTGTAGTTGCTCTGGAATTTCAAATGGTCCATTGATAAAGTAACATGTCAGTAGGCACAAACACGTTCATAACTGGTAAACTGGACAACTCCAATTTATCCTTTGTCTGTGGTAAATTTAATTTTCAAGATTGAGTCTGAATATAACGTCCACACAGTGGAATTGCCCGTACACAGTACATGCACATGTACATGTGCATGTACATGTACGCCTGCAAATACTGATAATGCCTATCTACATGTATTAATTTCTCTCACAGGCTACACAAAAGTAGATGAACACTTTATAACCTGGTGAAATTTGTTAACCAGGTTTGATGAATTTATCTATTACGAATGTATTTCTTAGTTTTTTAACTTAATGAATTTATTTTCTTTTGCTACCACAAAATTTGAAGTAAAATACAGATTTGGATTTGATTGATTGATCGATTGACTGATTGTTCAGTACTACAGTGTAACTATACAAATTTTATTCTACTGAAATTTGAATATTTTGGCCACCAGGATTTTCATACTCAGCAGGAATCCCAGCAGGAATCCTGGCAGGATCCCACCAGAATTCCACCGAGACTAAATTTGCCCTGACAAAAATGTATCTTGGGGGCCAGTTTTGGTGGGAATCCCACCCTAATTCCTGATGGGAAGCAAACTTCCCAGTGGCCAAAACCTTGATGAGAAAGTAGCAATCAACGCAGTCTTTCATTCTTTTGCATACTTCTTAGCCGGACCGTTACATAATGGACCACTTCAATGATGTCACACAATATAAACAATTTTTCGTATTTTTTCATTTTGACAAAAAACCTGCACCACCATACATGTAGGTCAATTTATCACATTAAATTTAATAAATAAAGTATGTGCCACATTTCATAGGAATACACTGCAAATTATGCATGGAAATAAGAGACTCCAAACTTGCCAATTTTTATAAAGAAATGTACATCAGTATGCAAGGGGGCAACTACTGTAGCATATATATTTTCTTTGTAAAAGTTGGCAAGTTTGGGGTCTCAAATTTCCTTGCAAATTCTTATAAACTTCACATATTTGCTACATGTAACTTATATCAGGGATAGTACAATGTACATTGTACGTGTCGTGAAAGGTGCTTGCGTATAATTTGAAATAACTACAAGAATGTTGACTTATGTTACAGACAGTAAAATAAATAATTATCTAAGGAAATTGTGGGTGCAAATTTGGTTTTAAACATCCTGTGAGGTAGAGGAATGTGTGACTTTTGGGTGTAATTTACAGAGTTGTTAATTGGATTAGCCCTGCTGAAAACTCAAGCCAAGTCATGCGATAGAAAATACAATTATAGGATCTTTGAAAACCACAAATAAGTATTAATGATATAATGGCTTTATGTAGTTAAGGCATGTATTTCCATTGTAATAACCAATAAATAGAATTGCTATCTTGTTTTGTAACTGACAGAATGAATAGAGATCAAGATCAATTGAATGTAGATCGTAAATAAACTTAAGAAAACAGAACGATACAGTCCGAATGATTGCTGAACCAGCGGAACGCAGAGATTCCCTTAACACTGTGGAGAATTCTGCATTAGTACCTGTAAATCAAGAGGTGAGGCTTATTACCCAGGTAGTGAGGCCTGGATTTAAATTTCAGCTCTTTTTTTTTCCTCGTTCAGTCACAAATCGCTGTCTGGTCTCTAAGGCGCATGCGTCACTTGTGCATGTGTACAAAGCATGGAATTTTCAGAAGTTGTTGTAATGAGAAGTTAGCACGGATTCCATGATTTCTAGGGCGATGAAATCACATACAAATGAACATACCATTTGCGGTAGACCAACACTAAAGGATGTTAAGGATTTTCGGAACAGGTCGGTCTGCAAGCCTTATGAGAGATCAATTTACGAACGAACATTTTGAGTGAATTTATCAAGGATCATGTTACACCAAAGGAGCTATCAACCGGGGCTATCAACTCTTCAACTTGATAAAAAGCATCTTCAGAAGCATCATCGTATTTTTAGACGTGAAACAAGTACAGATGACAGATGTTTCTTCTCTCCAGCGATTACTGATGTAGTGCGACCACAGGACACCGTCAACCTGGCTAAACAAGATGGTGTTGTCTACAGAATTCCCTGTGAGTGCGGCAAAGTCTACATCGGGGAAACAGGGAGATCTATGCAGGAGAGGATCAAAGAAAACGACAGGGATATACGACTCGCCCGTACCTCCGCCGTTTCTGAACACACCCACGAGACCGGCCACTATCCCATCTGGAATGAGGTCAAGTTTATTGATCGAGATCCTCACTGGTACACACGTAGGGTCAAGGAAGCTATTCACATAAGACTTCACCCTAACAACATCAACAGCAATAGTGGAATTGAAATTCCTGAAGCATGGATACCCACGATCAAGAAACACAACAACAGGAGAACGGTACAACAGCGGACCACTGAGGGAACAGCTACTCGCCGGAACAATGGAACAGTAGGAGGATCGAAATGCACCAATCGCAGCTGACCTTTGTGATATAAATGATACCGTGCAATCAGTCGACCTTATCGCCTGAAGAAGACTAGCAGTAAGCAGTCGAAACGTCGCGATCTACATCTCAAGTGACTACATCGTGAGACAAACGATAATACACTTTATTAATCCTGATGCAATAAAAAAATTATACAGAAACCATTTAGCAGATAAAGTCAAGAAATTGTGATGTTATAGGAGATTAATTAAGACGACACTTCTCTAGTTTTTAAGTTTGTGCGTTTTGCCAAATCTCAGATGTTCATCAAAATATTTTGCACAAATTTAGAAGGCCCAGTATGGAGTCGCTATGTTGGTGTACCTTCGCGGTACACCAACATTGCGGCCAGAAAATAGTGTCAACATCTGGAACTTACTTTGGCTCTCTAGGCAACTGATTACCTGTATTGAGCAAACAAGCATTTACATAAGCACTTTTCCTAATACTTTAACTTCTAAATGGGCTAAAAATCACGAGATAAGTATATGTTTTTTGACAAATGCGTCCGTAGCTCAATGTCACGCACCGCCATAACTCTGAAATTCAAAATGTCTCACTTGCTTGGGAAACGCAAAAAAAAAAACGACGACGACGGCAAAGGCTAAGGAAAATAGACTGAAATGTTTATAGGCTGATATAAAGACCTTGACTCATTTCACGCCCTAAAGACCTGCAAAAGAGTAATAAGCTATTAATCGATTCCAAGAAATGCAATCAGAGGCAGAATAGCTTGAGCATATCAATTCAATTGAATTTCGTATGACTTCAAACGCAGAACATTTAGCTCAATTACAATATAATTATAGCAATATAATTATGCTTCTCAGTGTAACGACTGCCTGGGTACACACAGCAAAGCATCTAGTTTCTAATTTTTCAGGATTGAAATTATTTTTATAGAAAGCATTTTTTGTTCCCTAATTCAAATGAGATATTGCATTCTTCACTGCTTTAAATATTTGTGGAGATATTAAATGAAACATGTAATACTGCCAATTTTGTTGCTTTTTTTCTTCCAGTGAAAGAGTTTTAATAAAGAGTTAACACACATAAACCAGCAAGCAGATTAATCAAAAGGTCCTTTAGGCCAGTCTCTTGTCACACTACATGTATTGTGCACTGCACAGCATGAAAATAGTAAAGTGAACAGCTGTTCAAAGCTTGAGGAAGTCTATACATGTACATATATAATTAATGGGCAGTTAATGATTACCTCATGTACAAATATGAATAAACTTTAACTGCTTCAAAAAAATTCAGCAAAAGTCTGCTTGTTTCACTGTATGACATTTGCTATGTATGCGATTTTCACCATGACTGTAATAATTTGTATATGTAATAGGACTACATGCTGTCCAATTTGGAAATAATTGGATGAAAAAAATTCTGAGGACAGCCAAAATTGGACGAGGCCGCAGTCCAATTTGGCTGTCAGAGGAATTTTTTGAATCCAATTATTTCCAAACTGGAGAAGCATGTAGTCCTGTTACTTATTAATTATACAGCTCCTGAGGTAATACAGCTTTGCAAGGAAAACTACAGTAACTGTCTCTGAAGAAAATCAGACTGGGCCCTTGATCTTCCGAAACTTGGGAAAGCTTCGAAAACATCCGGTGATCATCAGAGATCGCCGGAGACTGTCAGAAGTCTTTGGAAATCCTGGGAAGTGTTCAGGTGATCTTCGGAAATCTTCGGAAGTGTTCGGGCGATCTTCCAAAGTACGCAAGTGATCTTTGGAAATCTTTGGAGATGTTCGGGTGATATTCGGGAATCTTTGGAAGTGTTCGGGGATCTTCAGAAATCTTCAGGAATGTGCAGGTGATCTTCGGAAATCTTTGCAAGGTTTCATCTTAATTTCATTGGCTGACACAAACTGTCCTATTTTTTCCCAAATTGGACAGTTTCTGCGTTTTTACTCAAAGTCCTTATTGAAAACTGTCCAAATTAAATCCCAAATTGGACAGTTTTCAGAAATTAAAGGATAATAGCTTTGCTGACAATACTGGATTAACTGACTGCTATATAATTAAACAGTTAATATATACTGTTTTCAAAAGGTTGATCATCTCTAGATCTTTGTGACAGGCAAACAGCTGTTTTGCTATAGTCCAAGAAATCTGCTGCCTTTGAAAACTCAGGATTGAAATTATTGTTATAGAAAGCATTTTTTTTGTGTGCCCTTTCAAATGAGATATTGCATTCTTCACTGCTCTAAATATTTGCTCGAGATATTAAATGAAACATGTAATGACTGCCAATTTTGTCACTTTTTTTGTTTCCCGTGAAAGAGTTTTAATAAAGAGTTAAGACGCATAAACCAGTCTCCTGCCAGTCTCCTGTCACACTATTGTGCACTGCACAGTGTGAAAATAGTAAAGTGAACAGCTGTTCAAAGCTTGAAGAAGTCTATACATGTATAATCAATGGGCAGTTAATGATCACCTCTTGAACAAATACATGTATGAATAAACTTTAACCCCTTCAAAAAAATTCAGCTGCTTGTTTCACTGTATGACATTTGCTATGTATGCGATTTTCACCATGACTGTAATACATGTAATTTAACAGTTAATATACATGTATATTGTTTTCAAAAGGTCAATCACCTCTAGATCTTTGTGACAGGCAAACAGCTATTTTGCTATAGTCCAAGAAATCTGCTGCCTTTGAAAACTCAGAAAACTTACCAAAATAATTTTTCTCATCAGTGTATATCTTGTATCTATTTAACCTTTCCTTACTATCCATTATTGTAATATAATTATTTTGTTACTCACCCAATCTTGTTGAAAACATCGTCCTCCAATTTAATACTCAAAAAAAGATTGAGAAATCTGCTTTCTTATTCCTTAAAAATTTCCATTTTCCTGCAAAAAAAAAATCCATGTAAGACAAGATTGTCCTGAAGAGGTTTTCATCATACCTCGTCTGTCATGATAATTTGTGTTTGCTGACCCTTGGTCTGTTAACTATCGGTAAAATAATCTCCAAAGATTGATAACAGCTTCAGTTGAACCTTGAGTGATTAAAATTATCTCTTTAAGATCATGACACCTCTCTAGCTAGTGTACATGCATGTAGTTGCTTGCCTCTCTAATATGGACATTTATACTGAGGTGTCTAATAGATAACCCCACTTTACAGGTTATAATATATCACCTTAACATGGAACTTTACAACTTATATGGGATTTGCATATTAACTAACCTATGGAGGCATCATAATTATTGTAATCGCTGAGAGTTATGGGTAATTCACATGTTGGAATAAGGTCTCACAGCCGGGTTACACTGAAAGAAAAAAGAAATGTAAGTTCAAAAACTTCAGCAGCATCACTAAGCCTACATATAACCATTTTAAATGTGCCAGGACAAAAATATCTGGGTTATGGTTGTGAGACTTAATTATTGCTGGTGTGTAACTCCATTACAACCTCAATGAACCTTGTTGGTTCATCCATTAACTAATAAATATACAATAATATGCTTTAACTACCAAGTATGCCAACTCTCCCAGATTCAGATGAATCTCCCAATCTCCCGTATGGGTCAGTAAATCTTCTGGAGAGGAAGGAAGTTGCATAGCGTACATGGACATTTTTCACACTCATTTTGATTGATTTTGGCATTAAGAGAAAATTTGAAATATTTTGATATGCAATTTTTGTGGTTGAACCAGTAAATTGATCAGTGCCATCAGCTCTTTTTTTTTTAATTACTTGCTACTTACACTGCTTACAATACAATATTAATGTAGTTACTTACACTACTTACAATTCTAGCACGGCAAGATCATACCAGTTTACTCCTGTCAGTAATGTAAATTCCGAATTGCGAATTACAGAAAATATGCATGGTATATATGCACCTTGTTTCTTTTCCTTTTATTTTTATTTTCATTTTCAGGGGACTAGGGTCAAGCTGTCAAGAGATTACAAAAGAGGCAACAGAGGCTCCCACTTTTCTAAAACGATTACAGTTGTATTTTTTTCCATTTCATAGAATGATATGTTTTAAATACAGTAAGAAATCATTTAGTTTTGGAGAACATTTTTTCTGTCTACCTAGCCAAATGTAATATTTAGCATTTAAGCAGCAGAAGTTAATTTGTAGTTCATGTTTAGAGCTATCAGGGTGTCTCTGGCAATGACTTGGCAAGACTGTAGCCATACTTTAAAATTGGTCCAAAAATATTGAGTTTTTGGGCAAGCCCAAAATAAGTGTGCAAGTTCTCTGTTTCTCTTTCACAGAAAGTGCATTTCTCGCTATCGACGAGACCAATTTTTTTTCAAGAAGTTGTTTGTTGATATTCTTCTATGAAGAAATTTAAAATTGAAAGTTATAAGTTTTGTGCTCTTTGTACATTGAAAAGCCATTTGGCAAACCTCCTTCCAGTTGAGCTCTTGTTTTGTTGTGAGAGTAACGTTTTCCTGCCACTTTTGTTGACTTTGGTTGGGTGGTTCACTTTTTCCTGATACAATTGCAAGTTTCTTATATACTATATGCTAGTCTACTAGGTTTTTTTGCTTTTTAAAAATTTTGACAAGAAACCTTCATGTTTAATAGAGGTTCTGATGTTATGGAGTATATATCTTAGAAGAAGTTTTATTGAAGAAATGATTCCAAGAAAGGTTAAAGGTCGGGCTGTCAGGTCATGTATAGTTTGGAAAGCAGTGAATGAGAGAAACTTTCCAGAGTCATCCATTAAATGTTCTACTTTTGTTATTCCTTTGAGGAACCATTCTTTAAAAAACACTGGTCTATTCCCAACTCTTATAAGTGAATTATACCATAAGGGCGATGACCGAAAGTGATAAACTGATACAATCTTTTCTTCATAATTAGCTTCTGACCAGATTTCAAGAATTTCTTTCAAAAAAAGGATCTGATACTTTAATAATGTTACGACTGTCTTTTATGTTTAGATTTCCAGTTAGTGTTACTTCACCTCCATATTTTTCAAATTCTGAGTCAAAAAATCTTTTCCAGCTTCCACATTTTTCTTTATCTAGATTCAGTTGGGAGCGATAGTTCGCAAAACATAGGCGGCGCTGCTGTGTTGACTTAGTGATCGCGATCACTGCTTTAACTTCCAACACGTAGATCGGGTGACAAAACTCCACATGTTGTTTCATGAACACTACATTTTGATTATCAACTGTATGAATCACGTTTAGGGTTGCGAACAAACTTTTTTTTTAATATCTATACAAACAAGAGAATTAATACAACTGTAAAACATATTTGTAAACACGAGTGACTAACTTGCCGACAATTCACATACCTTCAACTTTTATCGTGCATGTATTTACAAAAACTAAACGTTAAGCAAGTCTGGCTGGAATAAAAAAAGGTTTGGCCAATGTATATGAAACAATACTGGACGCTTGAGAATTTATAATAAACACATGGTGCACACGCATTGCTGATGAGAATGAAAATCGTGTCTACCACGCTAATCGATACGATACGATACAGACGTCTTATTAACAAAACAGGTTTCGAATACCGACGAATGCGTAGCATTGGTACTTCCAGTGCACTCGCGAGAGACGAGACTCGTCTCGTTTCTATCGAGACTCATCTCGTTTCTCTCGAGACGAGTCTCGCGAGAAACGAGACGCGTCTCGCGAGACGGTGGTAACTTACTTTTGAGCGGTACTGTACTTCTTTATCCATGTGGCTTTGAGAGATCTATTAAAGGAAGTTATATCAATCATTTTAAGTGCCCATTCTGAGCAATCATTAATCATTACCTTTCTTTTTATTTTCTTGCCTTTGTCATTCCATAAGAAATTGTAAACCATTACATTTATCTCCTTTATTGCTGTACGATTTGTTTGCAGAGGAGAAAAAATATGTACCAGTTGTGAAGCTATGAGGCTTTTTAAAACAGTAATTTTACCTAAAAGGCTAAGTCTGCGAAGCTTCCAGCATCCCAGAATCGATTTAATTTTTTCTGTTTTATCTTTGTAATTCAAAGATATAGTTACATCAGGTCTGTTGACAACCATACCCCTAACGCTCTGACTTTTTTTTTTTTTTTTCGCCATTTGAAGTCTTTTTCAGGACAAAGTTTAAAATCCCAATCCGCACTTGCACAGATCCACAAAGCTTCTGTCTTTTTGCTGTTAAGTCTGAGGCCGGATATATCACCGAAATAGTCTATTATCTTCAAAGATTCTAGAAAGGATTCTTTGGAGCCATCTAAAATAAGGGTCTTATTAGCCAATCACATTTCACCTTGTAACATCCACCGAAGTAACACACAAAAACAATGCATGGAGCTTGTGCAAATGCCTGGAGAAAAAATGGTGGAAGATGCGTTCAAGATGTTTGCGAAGTTTTTGGGTTTGATAGCCTCAAGAAGCAACAGACTTGCGCATAAACAGCAACACTTGAATCGTGTGGTGCCAGAATGAACAAAGGAGGTATTAACCAAAACACTGAGCTCGAGAAGTAAAAGCTCGATCATGCTGATGCAAGAAATTTCATTTGCAACTGTTCCAGTTAAACAACAGGGCCCAACATCACAGTATACAAAACATAACTAAAGAACATGTCCATGGATTAATTTTCAAACTTATTTAAATGCTGTGTATCTTGCAATAGAAATGAGCCTACATGAAGTACAAGCTCATGGAAATTACAGCTGTCAAATTCAGCAAAGCGACATGCAGATAACAGCAGAAGCCATGCAGCCCCACATGTATGAATAGCAGGGTCAAATAGCGCTTTTCTACTTAAAATTCCTCGTAATAACACAGCATAAGGTGGCAAAGAAGGTCAAGAAGGTCAAGAGACCTAAAATCAAAAGGGAACGGCCAACATGCAAATGTCATGAGCTATAGGAGTTCTGCATGAGGGCTGTTTCATGTACATGTAATCCCATTTCACTAACACTGTTGTGATCAATAATAGTTTACATTTGCCTCTGGCCTTTGTCCTTGCTTCCAAAGTTTTGACAAGCCATCATTTGTGAAAACTCGTTTGATTCCATTCTCGATTTTTGCTAGTCTGTCTAAAACCAGCTCTCTTATAGCGAAGCAGATGATTAAAACATTTGGAGCCTGCAAATGCTGGCAACAAGATTGATCCCATCGCAAACAGACAGATCGACTTCCATTGCATGCAGAATACACAGTACTTTTTCCAAACACGTTTTTCTTCTCTTCACTGGAAACTTTTTCTTTACATAATTATAGCAAACAAACCCCAGAGGTTGAGATCTTCTTCAGTGTTTCACCAGTACTCAGTGCAAAAAAGGCATTGCCAGTTGCTGGTTCCTGCTGGTGCAGCATCATGCGTGTATTTGAGTGTCATATTCTGTTGGAATTTTACTGGTCAACAACAAAACAAAAGTTTTAATGTCACTGAAATCAATCTCTCTGTCCGGTTTGGAGATGTTATTTTCGGAGGAACCAAGTGACAGCCAGAAATAAGTCACTCTGCATTTGCAGGGTAGTTAATTTCTTTCACAAAATGCTTTGGGATAGAAAGTACAGATGCATTGTAAATAAGCTTAGACAAACCTAAAGTTTCAACAATGTTTATCCTTCCTAGGCTAGTACAGTAGAGTCAGTTTTCTCCATTTCTAGCCATTGAGATTTTTTTCTAGGTTGTTATTCTTTTCCTCAAAATTTAGTTTGTCTGCATGTTCAGTGTTATATGAGAAACATATGCCAAGAGTGCAGATGGGTTCTTTTGGCCATTTCAAATAAAAAGGGGTGTGCATTCTGTCTCTCCAGTGTCCAAGCCACATGGCTTCTGTCTTAAAGTTGTTAATTTCTAGCTCAAATATCGACCTGAACTTGTTTAGTACTGGTAGTCTTAAAGTGCCACTATTTTTTGCAATTTTTTTTTTTTTACATTTTCGTACACAATAGGTCATTCCTACACGTACATGTAGATATCTTGCCAAATTTTCATCTGTTACGAGCATTATAGCAGTCACATTTTTAGACCTCCATTTCAGAGAATTAACGACCGCCATTAATTTTCCTTGTTCCAAATCTTGGTTGAGAATTGGAGAAAATGACGTCATTTTCTCAAAAATACATGTACCATACATGTTGAAATTATAATAACAAGTATTACAGCAATTCGCAAATTCTCGGAAATAAAGGTCCAAAAAACATGAGTTCTAAAGTTCATAATAGATTGAAAGTTGCCAAGATATCTAGGAAAGATCTATCGTGTATGAAAATGTAAAAAAAATGGGTATCAAGAATTTGATCATAGTGGCACTTTAAGAGTAATGCTCCACTGACTCTTTGTTCCTTACAAAAATGTGGTGTTGTCGGTATATTGCACAAGTTTTATTTCTTCTGTTTCAACATTAATTCCTAATTAATTCAGTGATCTTTTTAAAGAGTTCTTGAAAAAAGGTCAATGCCAATTATAAACACCTGGCTGAACAGAGGACAACCTTGTCTAACACCGCATTAATGGCGAAAGCAAGTAGATGCATGGCCATTGTTTATTACACAACTACATGTAGACACTTTGTTGCATAATACATATTTAAAAGGTTTGGTCCAAGTTAAAATTAAAAGCCTTTAGGGCACCTTTTAAGTACTCCAATTCTACTGAGTCAAAAGCGTTCCGAAAATCAATAAAGAACGCAATTCCAGGGATATTCATGCATTTTACATAAAACAGGATAATTTATCTCGAATGAGTCTGACATTCAATACAGCAGCCTTTCACATGTGCGGTTTGATCAGGGTTTTATATTATTCCTCGTTTGTGACTGAATCAGACAGGGTTCCTGAACAAAATGCATAATTATTAAAACTCGCCGTCATTTCAGTATGCAGCTCCGGTCAGAAGAATTGTAAAACTCGGTAGTAAGGCCCTCAGAACAAGATGTTTTATCATTTGTGAATTCCTTTCAGTGTCTCCAAACATTCTTTGGATATGGCATTTTCACATGCTAATTTGTCGTTCCATGAAAGGAATGTGATCTTATCTGGATTAAAGAAAGGAGATTACGACAATTTATCGGCATCAATGTTCTTTGATGTGTAAAGCGATTTATAAATTGAACTGCTTTTCTCCATGCAAAAACTTCAAACTGGTCATACATGTAGGTGTAAATGTTATGTCTTTAAGTTTCAAGTTTGTCACAGATTATTGTAACTCATAAACACGATGGAAACAAGCTATTTGTCTGCTGTAAACAGAGCTGCCTGGAGGCTATCGTTAACAACAGAACAACACAAGTGTTTAAACTGCACTAAAATAACTAGTTTTGCTAGATTCCAACAAAACAGTAATCACACAGCAAAATACACAAATTCTCAACCCAGTGACTGACTGGAGGGCAAAGCGTCTTTAAAAATTGCTTGTAAGGTTATTTGCAAAGTAACATTCTTTACATTTCTGATAACATTAAGCATTTACAATGTACCAATGACTCTGCCAGTGTGTTCTTGGAAAGCACATCACATGACCAACTGATCTGGATCAGATCAGTGATCCAAGATCACTCAGATCATGGATTCATCAGCTTCTTTGATGCACCATGATCGTGTGTCAGTGAGTGATCTTGCATCACTGGTCTTGATCCAGATCACCCCAAACGAATGCACCCCCAGTTTCTCAACGCTCAGATGCATGACAACAAAAGGTTTTTGTATGAAGATATGATTGATCATCGCAAGGGTTTTTGTGCTACATTCCGTCACATGAGCTTTCTTTGCCCCCAGGCAATCTCATAATATGCCCAGTTTCGTACCCATCAAAATCACTAACCCGCATTTTTACTCCCATTTTTACTCCCATTCTTACTCCCATAAAAAATTTGAGAGAACGTAATACACAGATATTACACCGAATTCAAATTCCACCACAATCCAAATGGTAAACATTTAATTTATACGTAATTCTATGCAGATAACTGATAAGCTCAAGTCGAAAGTGAAAGTGTTTGTTGTCTGACTGTAGTTGATCTTGTTTCCGAAACTTTAATTAAACTGCTAAGTTGTAGTTTACAGTACGACTAAACCTAAAGGTTTGTTGGTTTGGAGATAAAGAAAGGATCTGACTTTAAAATGAACTTCAGAGCTTCGATCATCAAAACATAAGCTTACCGAAGCTTACCGAAGCTTACCTCTTCTGAATATCCAGTGATGCGGAATCGAAGAGATAGAGCGAGAGGCAGGAACTTCAACTCAGCTTAGAATCACAGCCTAAGTTTTAACCAACCACCCGTGAATACGGCAACTTACATCCTCGATAACGCACTGATCATTCTTCTGAACTCTCAGCTGGTTCGTTTATCGCCTAGAACGCCAGTAAACGCAGAAGAACTTCACAGCACGATGTAAACGACTGCGCAAAAATGCAAACTGTGAAGCCGACTCGTTTCCAGTTGCCTGATATTGCGTGACTTACAGACCTATTTGTAACAGACCTATTTGAATTTAGTGTCACGCGAGTACTTGAAAGTTTAAGGTAGTAAGGTGGGACTTAACCTAAAACACACCATGTTTCAAACATTTTCTCGTGGCTAAGAGTTAATTCCAAACCATGGCAAAGTATACATTTTTAAAAAGCTCAAAGACCAAAGATTATGAAAAAAATATTTGTGTACCCTATAACTGTATTGTAACCTGACACCGGTTGATTAAATCTGCCACCTGCTGGGGAATGCCAGGGCTTACTTGAGAAAGGATAAATCCCACAAGAACTGATCAAAAGGAATAATTTTTACATTTTACAAAAGAAGACAAATAGCTTGCTGGGATAAGCATAGAGATTTTTGAAAAGTTAAAAACATGTAAAATGATGACCAGTTAAATCTGACACAGAAAATCTAGCATACGTTTCAATACATAACCTCGACAGAGTGCACTAGATGGAAAACTGCTATGCTTATCCCACAGAACGTACTCAGAACAACAAATCCTGAAAATTTTAGCTCAATTGAATAAATCCTTCTCAAGATATCTTTTCTTGAAGGCGAGGGTAAAGCTAGGGTTATTATTAGCTAAGCCTAACACTAAGCTTTGCATTAGGGTTAGACCTATGCCTAACCCTAAGGTTTATGGTTAGGGTTCGGGGTGGAGTTAGGGCTAGGTCTAGTTAGGGTTAGGGTTAGGGTTAGGGTTAGGGTTGGGGTTGGGGTTAGGGTTAGGGTTAGGGTTGGAGTTAGGGTTAGGGTTAGGGTTAGGGTTAGGGTTAGGGTTAGGGTTAGAGCTAGTGCATCAGTTGAGGGAAGGAACTATAAGTTCGTTTAATAGGAAAAGGTTGGACTGAGGGTTTATTTCACTAATCAGCTAGCAAAAATGTTTGTTTTAGGTACGAAAAAGGCGCTAGAAGTTAGTCACGTCACTTAAGGTAGCCAAATGCTTGTTTCTTCACTTAGAGAAGAATTCAGTACAATTTTTTTATGAACACATTAGCAAGAAAAACGGGCAAAATACGCTGAGTGCCAGAACATGGCGATAAATGTTCATTTCACTAATAAAGTGATGAATATTTTATCACTTAACCTAAAAAGTTGTAGCCTTAATTCTTTCACATTGCTGAGGAACATCAATAAAGTTTTTGCTCTATTGGTAGGTCACGTGAGTAGTTATTAACTAAAAAGTTTTCGCCTAGTTTGAGCGAAAAAAACAAGTGATAATAAGTAAAGCTATAAATTTTCAAATTTGTGATTGGACAATCTTTTTGCAACGTGTTTTGAATTCTGCACATTTTGCATAAAATCCGTCCAATGAGAGGAAATAGGTTACGTGACAATATTAATGTAGTCTTAAAATGTATTTAAAATGGATTAGGGAAATTTGTGTCGTGTTATCAACAACAGTGTCGCCCAAGCAACATGTCAACATCAAATTGGCGTTAAAGCTCTGTTGCAAACTAGCTTATTCACAAAAATGTGTTTTGTGACGTCATGACCACAAAAGGTGTCATATGACCCTAGAAATCACTTGTATGCGCCTGATGCGTTGAAATATAAGTTATTCTTTCCAAATTATCTAGCGCAGTAGTTCTTTTCTTGATAAAATGGGCTTTTGAAAACATTTACGTTCTCTGCTGGGGGTCTTGGAGGGGCCTCAACCACTAATCGTGAGAGTTCCTCTACATTTGTGGAAAATTATCTGCCAGATAGATGATTGAGAACAAGAAATTGAACTCTTGAACCTATTTGTGGTCACTGGTTAGGCCCAATGAACCTTAGAAACTCGCATTTAAAGATCGAAAAGGTTAACCAAATAAGGCAGTACAAGTGATGATCTGGATTTCCAAGTCCAGTCCACATTCTGAAGTCCTAGAATTACCATAGTCCAGTGGCGTTAATTGTGATTATCAACTCGTCTACCTTGGCGCAAAATTTGTTCGGTTTTTGTCGTCTTTTCCATGCCTTCGTCATCGGCAGAAAACCCTTCTTCGGCTATTTTCAACTCTGAAAATCCTACGGAATCTCGAAGTTAAGGATTTCGCTGCGTCCAAATCTACCTCGCCAGCGAGTTCGTCTAGAAACTATTTTGCTTTGTTTTCGTTGATAATCTCTATCCTGACGAAATCTTTTAGCCAGCGCAATTGGAGGCCTTATGCCTTTCCTCAAATATGCTATAGTCTTGACTTTAATTGTTCTGGTTCATGGCTAACAACAGCCTTTATCGTCAGCTAGATACAACATGTACAGACATGCCATTAGGGACAGCGCGTCTCCCAACCCCAAAATGCTTTGGAAACGAAAGAATATCGAGGTCGAAATGTATTATGGACCAAAATATAACAAGACAGCGGGAACCTGGTCTCTAACATTAGTAGGCCTGGTTAATTTTATCATTTTTAGCGGGTAAGGTAAATCCTGACTAAAATTTTTCACTTGAATTGCTCCAAGCATTGTTCAATATTTATGTATAGAATGATCCTTGCAAAGTTGAGCCGTCGACAGGGCAAACCCAGTGCTTACAATACTGAGATGAGGTGGTTTTCGAAAGCTTTTCGCCAGCCCAAAACTCGGCGAGAAATCGATCGACAAATTCAAAGCCATGATCTGGGACAATCCTACTGACGATATGCTACCAAGTTATGGTAAGTTTTTTTAAAAGAAAAATTAAGAAATGACTTCATGTGGAGTGATGTCGTGATGTGTAGGCTTATTTTTCCAGGTATATCCTGAACTAATACTGGAACCGGCTAAAATATGCAATAAAGTTTATGTAATTTTGAAGATAAACAAAACGAAAATGCGTACACGGGCCCGAAAAAGTAAAATGATGTAAAATAGAAAATGGGATATGCTTATTTTGTAGCTGAAAAAATGCGATTAGGGTTTTAGACATGGTGTCGAAGGGTGGAAAGGGAGTTGGGGGGGGGGGGGGGTTTGGGGGATGCCATCTCCAATACAGTATCACAGTTTTGTTGAATTAGAAACCAGTGACGCTTAGAACTTTATAATCTTATATACATCTTTGTCCACTAGCAGCCTACTCCAACTCCACTTTTTTAGGTCTATTACCCCACTCCCTTAGAAAATATTTAATAAAGCCTGATGAAAAGTATATCATGTTGTTACTAATTAACAGGATTGACTGCAGATGAGCTTGCCTGTCTTGCTGCATCGCGAATGCAAGGCTGGGTCTATACTGATCACGTCACATGGGTTTTAAAACAGCTTAATGACATGCAAAACGATACCATGCTACTATGCCCAATGTCGTTGTTAATATCTACAATGAGATGATGAGGAAAGCTAAGTTACTTAACCCTGGACCATTAAAAAGGCTGGTTTTCACTCTGAATGTGGGACAAAGGAATGGCAAAACTTTCATTGGCAACTCTCAAAATGGTGGTAATCATTGGGTACTGGTAGATGTTGAGCTGCGACCTTTCATGAAGATCATATACTGTAAGATGCTGGCTTGGCAACCTCCATTGATGTCGTCAATGATTTTGCACGGTACATTCCACAAGTTGGAACTCACAAAAAGAGTCATTTGGTGCTTGCCCACTCTCCCAGTGCGACTAATTGGCAGGGTCATGAATGTGACTGGCGATGCCGTAACTATTCCCTGCAAAGTTGCACTGATACATGTGGTGTTATTACTCTGGTGAACGCAGCTGTGGTAGCCTTGCACAGCCCTCTTTTCTGATGGTTAACGGGTCCAGTGATCAAAGAATCGATCTTCTTGCAACACCTGACCCAATACTGGTTATATTTTGTGTCGCCCATGAGCAGAGACGAAGCCATATTCTTGTCAGTGTGAAACAAATTTTTAGTTTGTTTATTGTGGAAGTGCCACAACTTCCACTGATGACCACTCCATCTTTCCCTCACCCCCATTAGTGGTCATTATATGGTTTTACACATTGTGCTGGCATTATTTTGAGCATAATAGCGAGGCAAAAGAATCTAGCATTACGCGGGAATAACAGTGACAAAAACTGGCCGATGTCTTTTGAGCATAATATATAGTGAGATTTTTTGATCATCAAGCATTTGCATAATGACAACAAATTTGAGCATTATGTGTAAAACCCTATTTCATGACCCATTTCCAGTACTATTCTGATATTTACAACACATGTTTGCAAACACAAAATCCTTTAACAACAGAAAGACAACAATGTTGGAAAGGAATACTCCTTCTAACATGAACCAAATGCACTGCCCCATGAAAAATGCAGGACATGTGGTTAGTGTAGTACAAAGATAGAAGAGTGCTTTTAGAAACCTTTTGACCTAAGTTTTCATCTCTAAAATGGCCCTTGTGATATGATCAGTAGCAGGCTGTACATGTTTTCATGATGATTTGAACAGCTAGAGATAACTGTGCAACCTGACACTAGCCTTCTAGCAGGCTACTGCCATATTGGCTTATGATATTGGCTTATGTTATCCACAGGTCTTTAGCTTCCTCATTGTGAAGAACATCATCATAATTTACTTTGATCAAAATGAAAAAGATCACCAGGGATAATGAAAACCTGGATCTGCAGGTCCCTTGGCAAAATTGTTTGTTTGATGCTGTGCTAAGTAGAGAAGATGATGTCATTATTTAGAGCATTTAGTGCAGGAAACATTTTCACACTAGAAAATATATGAAATCATTACAGGTCAGACTAGTGAAATTTTAAAAGCTGATTCTAACTGTTTCTGGACGACCCATATGGAACATGCCAAGTCTCTTTCAACTGAAATCATTTTGTTATTAGCAAAAAAAGGACAGAGCAGTCATTCAAGACTATTCCAGCAGCTTGTATTAATAATAATATTAGACCATGTTTTTGATGTTCTGTAAAATAGAACAGGGATAAACATGTGAAATCATTATTGGCATGAGGTGAAACTAGTCTTGCGTTTCACACATTTAATTTCAGTGAGCTATCACAATACTGGGCATCGTGCTTTGCATAAATATTTGATCAATCAGCTCATTTCCGTAGGATTTTTATCAACTTGATCCCCACCACAGATATATGTATGTACATGTACATGTAAGTACTGAACGGCACAGTGCGAACTATATTGATTTTGCAACAAGTTTACTATTAATTTAATATTTTTTTGCCATACATGGCTCGAGTAACATTCTAAGGAAAATTGGACTCTGAGTACATGTCTGACATCTACTGTCATTTCAATATTGTCATATAGTTATTTCATATTGTTCTAGAGTTTTTACTGCTTTTAAGCAACAAATCTGAAACAAACATTACATGCAGAAACAAAAAAAACAGATAAATATTATTATATATTATATTATATATTTTCAGGCTTTCAATGTTGGTATGTGTGTGGAATTATAATGGGATTACGGTATGAAATTCTGTATTACTGCATTAAATACACGACAAGCCGTTATGATTATTGTTAATCAAATTAAAGAAACTACATATAATTTCTACATACACAACACAAGCTAAGGTTCGTTTACTAGTAACAAATAGGTCAATGAATTGCAAGATAATAAATACCGTGGTGCACAACCGATCTGATGAGCAAAAATTTCTCTGACTGAGACGTTCGAGGGATAATTTGTGTTTCCTTTCGGAAATATTTCGACAAAACGTGGGCTGGTGGTCGCTAACTGCGTTTTAAAGCTGAAATCAACCAGGCGTTTCAAGTGTTAGAGACCAGGCTCCCACTATCTGATTATATTTTGGCCCACAATACATTTCGATCTCGATATTCTTTCGTTCCCGATGCATTTTGGGGTTGGGAGACGCGCTGTCCCTAATGGCATGTCATGTACAGCAGCCATTGTTGTCAAACACATCTTGCAATGCCTTATGGGTAAGTAGACCGTTGCGACACGGAATGTACGTTCCCGCCAAGTCAACACAACAGTCTAAAAGCAGGTCAAAACATTTACACTTTCGTAGGCACGGTGCCTACTGCTTGCCATGTAACTCCCCAAAATACCTTTTTTGTGCCCATGAAGTGACCTGCTTTTAGACTTGATCTGTTTTGGCCTGACACAGTCGCAAACCAAGCTTCGATCTGTTGGCGCTTAAGAGCACCCTTGGAATCGCCAACTGCCGCAAACATTCAGTTCTTCGAATGCTGCATGTCAAGTTACCGATCGCCGGACTTAAATGATGTCCTTTGACCACCAAAACAGTTATTTAGAAGACAGTCTGCCACTTACACGTTAGTAAGCTTTCGGTACGAGAAACGAACTTCTTTAATCGATATATCGACATCGAGGCTACTGCGTCATATGACTATTTCTCAGGCCCAGGCTGCTGGCTCTTAATTAATGAACGTGGGACTTAAATAAATTTTTATTCATTAATTGGTTTCAAATTGTGACCAAGAGAGAACTTAACTCACTTTCTTCATTTCATTCATTAACATTTCTCCATCTTTTCATGGATTCACTACGTTCCGATTGGATCGACAAAGTCCATTAGCAACAGGAGGCTGTGTGATCGATCTATTGCTATCAAGTATTTTTTCAATACCCTTAGCAACGGTCAATACGGCGTCATAAATCCGTCCTAGTCGACCCTGTGAAGAAAGCACCAAAAACCTGTGATCGCGGGCATCGAAGGAGCTGTTACTAGCAATCAAGATTAGCAAAAGAGGACGCTTTTAATTAGGGGTAGATGCATGGGGGAGGGGGGATACATTAAAAAAAAATACCTGGGATACGCGCGCTCTCATTGGTCAGTAAGTGTATTTAATGACAGTATGTAAACACGGTTGTGACGTTTTAGATTCGCGCGTACTTTTGAGGAATATTTTATAAAAGCATTAGAGTGCTTTCCCCATGTTTATACCCTCAATTAAGCACTTGGGAGATTGCGAGTATTCTCGAAAGTTATGCAAAGTCTAGATTGCTTCTCGGATTTGCATAACTGTCTCGAGTTCTCCTAACCCTGTCGTGTTTAGATGGTGCTATGTAAACACGGAAAAAGTGCTCTATTGCTTAACTATTGACCCCGTTATTGGTTTCACTTGCATGTAGAGTGATCAGTGATACAATTCACGTGCTGTCAAGTTCATTACAAACTCTTATTACTAATTGCAAAAAGTACAACGTTAAATCAGTCGGGGAAGCCTGAAAAAACATATTAATTAATTTTTTTTTTTCAGTGGAGAAAACAAATTCAAATTCTCCTTGCTATACGGCAAATTTCGGTCTACAAGACTAAACGGACTTGAGGCTGCAGTTTATTTCTGGAATTTGCTAAGCAGCTGATCGCTCGAATTGATGATGTGATAACTTTCGGAGTGTTCTCAAGTGATCACACTAGTTTTTGGTCGGGTAATTAGAATCGGCACCTTCACGAGTGCTTCAACGAAGATTTGTTGAATACGGCACTTGTTTCACCGACTGCGTTAATTGATTTTTTTCTTTTAAAAACTGATGTGCCATCATTTGGTCTTATGGAATTCTATTGATAAACACTAATTCGACAATTCGTTGTTGGTCTAGCCTGCAGTGCAGGCGATTTTTTTAACGGAACTCTCGATGAATCAGGTTTTCGATGCCGCCATCTTAGATTGTAATTGTATGCTTGACCGGTAGAGGGCTGAGAAAGAGGGGTGGGGTAGGGGTGGGGCACTTCCACCTCACTTCTCCCTCGGAAAATTTCCCTCACCCCAACCCTCCACAGATAACAAATCCAAGATGGCGACCTAATACGAAAATGCGCACTCGCGCGCTCTAAATACGAACTGCAGCCTACTGTTGGTTGCTTGTTTTAGCCTACTGTGATAGGAGCAGTCTCGCCAGAATTCTTCCATTCTTTGGTCACGCTCTCAAACAGCTGACCACGACACAACATGGGCATGCACACATCAATTTACCCCTCTCTCTATAAAAAAAAGGTGTCTTCCTCACACTAAAAAAGTTGAATTTATTGTTTATTGATGTATTTGCTGGACGTACAGTATTTATTGAATGTAACATACCGCAAGCATTAAGCTTTTTAGCTTTTAGGCCGCTAATTTTTCTTTTTTTTTTTTTTTCTAGCTCAACGGAAGGGTGAATTGGAGACCGAGGCGAGGGCGTTTAAATCTTATTTTTGAAAAATGCCCAAAAGAAAAGAAAGGTCTTCTGTCTGGAGGAATTAAGCCCCTAACAAAAATGATACGCATTCATCCTCAAAAAACAACAACAACAACAAAAAGAACTTGTTAACATTTTACACGAAAGAACTGACTACCATTAGTAAAAATAACTTGAGAATAAAAATAGGGTCTCTTATTTATATGGGTTATTGACCAGGCGTAAGGTCGCGATAGCTAAATTATGCCATAAACGTTTTTTGTGTTTATGGACCGAAACGGACCCGGGGTCCATAAACACGCAAAAAAAATACGAGGCCAAATATCCAGCCATCTTGACCTCACGTTTGGTGAATAAAGTATTTATTACATGAGTCGAGATGAAAAACAAAGCACACTAAGAACGAGATAGCGCGTTCTCGTCCGTTCGTGTAGGCAATCACGGTGCAGGATTTGGTTCGTCTTGCCCTTTCACGGAGCTAGCCATATAATATGTAATTTCGGACGATTGAGGAACGAATTAGTCATAAATTATTATTCTGACGGCACGATGGGGAGGCTTGCGGGGTGTCATGGGACGTCTATGGACAATTTAGGCGTTTAGCGGGAGATTTATGTCATTGTATGCTAGTCAGTCTTCGTTTTTGACTCTTCTGATTTTGGGTTATATTATCATGTCGTTTAGTCTGAGGTTCATAGTTCCTTGGCCGATAACTACAGTGCATTAAGAGCAGATCTTCGCGGAGAATATCATAGACGTCAGCGTGAAGCTATGCCATGAGGGTCGAAGGGAACGTTTATCCCGTTAGAGCAGTCAAGCCAATCTTCGGTGGAAGACCGTTGAAAAACAAACCTGTTGAAGACCTAAATGTAATAACTGACCTTAAATGTAATAAACTCCTAAATGTAATAACATTTGGCCTTAAATGTAATAAACTCCAAAGTGTGACAACATTTGGACTTAAATGAAACAACGTTACACAAACGTCATCATTGACGTAACCACCTCGTTGTTTAGTAAAATAATCACGTGACACTACACACAATCCCTGTAAGCGGGAATCCTTATTCCAGCCTTTAAATTCCTTCTCATACAAACAAATTTCGATAGGTTGGTAATAGCGTGACGTTTTTGTTTCTAAATCTACTTGTTAACCAATATAGTTCCGCAGAAAATATTTTCAAGACGCCAGCGATTTATCAGTCCGTTCTTGAATCACAACCTGATCAGTCCAAACAACAATTCCAGACAAAACTATCACAGTGGTACCGGATGCCGTGATGACATCGTCACCAGGACGCGACGCAAGGTGCATTTGAAATAGCTGTTGTCGTTTCATGGTTTAAATGCCTTTTATATCTCGATTTGGCTCTCTTGTGAGACCACACACAGCGAGTCTGGATAGTTCGATCCTTCAATCTGTCTCCTTTTTTTATATACGTAACTGTGTCTGGAAAACAAGGTCTCAGAGTCCGATATTTTGGTCGTTTACAATTTTCCCAGTAGGATGATGTGAATCTGCTTTTTCTTTAAAAGTATCAATTGTATTATGCCCCATGGGGTAATATTTCGCAAATGACGAAGCATTTCCAAACTGTAGGTTTGAAAAACTGGTTAACAAAGAATTCCTGCTTTAATGATTGCGTTTGATTAACATAATTGGACACTGCATCCAAACTCGACAAACATTTTGCCTGTCTTGAAATGCAAAATGAAGAGCGCTATCCAAGGACCAAAAGTGCGAGTTAATTAGTTTCCGATATCAGGAGATAAGATGTTATCCCTGTTATCCTTATCACCACTTATCAGTAATCCTTGTTTTACTAAAATGAACAAGTCGGATAATACAGCAAATTGAGTTTGATCAAACACTTACATACTCAACAAATGTTCCACAGTTGCAATTATAATTAACATAAAATAACATTGTGAAAATATTATTAAAGAAAATTACTTTCATAATTTAAAAAAGAACACCAACTCGCCGATCGCAGGCCGCTCGCCGGTTATCTTCAAAGATCACAAATGTACATTGGATGTCCAGACACTTAATTGATATCTGTCTGAAAAAGCGCACGTGCTGAATACCGTCATTTTGCTTCAATTAGCTAAGAGTAATGAGTCTTTCTATTTGATTCAACATGGGTTATACCGCTTTTGCTATAGCAGTTGCATTGGCATTATTTTTGCATAGTTCCGTGGCCTTAGATGATCGTGTAAATTCACAAGGAAACAGGAAGCCTTCTGTGTTACCAGACGACATTTATGAAGCCCTGATTAATCTTGCTGGAGGTAAAGCCCTGCCACCAGTGAAATAACGGACAACGGCAATGCGCACAGCTGCTGTTCGATTCTGGAGAGCCAAGGGTAGGATATTAGTCAAAGAAGAAAAAGGGAAAAAAGAGCTCTATTTTGATGGACGTCGAATGTTAAGATCTTCAGAGGTGAACGAAATAGTCGCAAGAGAATTTGACCGAACCAAAGGATCTGGCGCAGCGAAGTTAGCTTGCGGTCTCAGGGACAACTTTGTTGGACGAAGTCGTGATAAAATACAAAATATTCTAAACACCGACAAAAGTCACTATCGTCGGAATGCCAAGTTTATGAATAAGGCAACACTGAAACCAGTTAGAGCTAGAGATGTTCACATGAGACAACAAATAGATCTAATGGATATGGGAAGCAAAGGATCTGTCAAGTTGAATGGGAAGTTGTATAGATACGTGCTCACAGTGATTGACGTTTTTAGTCGTTTCGTTTGGCTTCGTCCTCTAACAAACAAATCAAGCAAGGACGTTGCAAAAGAACTGGAAAGTATCTATATGGAGCATGGAGCACCACGTATAGTTCAAAGCGATCAAGGAGGAGAGTTCAAAAAAGCCGTGAAAAAGCTTTGTGAGCGCATGGATATTAAATTGATTTACAGTCGCCCTCGGCACCCCCAGTCGCAAGGCAAGGTTGAACGTTATCACAGGTCACTGAGATCTAAGATAGAGTACGACCTTAGTAAAATGGGTCAGGACGGTGTCAACTGGGCAAAACAAATTCCTCTTTACCAAAGGATTCTAAATAACGACCCCAAAGAAGTAATTGCTCACAAAACACCATTTGAAATTTATTTTGCACGGAAATGTAATAATCTCCGAGAAAGCGGCTTAGAAGAGGAATGTCTCCCTAGCCCTGGAAAAATTCGCCCAACAGAAAATGACCGGAAACTACGTTCCCGGCAAGCTTCTAAAGTGCGAAAGCAGGCACAAAAAGCGACCAAGAGGTGTGATAAGCGTGCGCAGCGAACACAGCTTCGCCTGAATCCGCCCTCAGTTTACAGCGTTGGAGAAACAGTTTATTTGCGTCCAAGAGGAAGATCATTTAATAAGCGACATATAACTGAGGCTCGTGTAGAAGAAAGAAACATTCAGTTACATACCTATAAGGTTTCATATACTTCACCACTAACGGGAAAGAAAGAAAAGAAATGGGTCCCTGTAGATGACGTCACTAGCCTTACCCTACAGCGCGAAAAACAAAAACAAAAAGTAGCAAAGCTGTCAAAAAGGAAAAAAAAATCAGCACTATAAAAAGTATCACATAGCTATGAGAAAAGACGACTACGTCGAGGCTATTGAAGATCAAGGCTATAAAATAGCATATAACCCACCAGGAGATGGTAACTGCCAATTCAGTGCACTTTCACACCAGCTTCAGCCGAAACTGCCGAAACTATGAAGGAAGAAATAGTTGATTACTTAGAAAGCAACCCCTACGATAACGAAGGTTTTCCTCTTTTGGAGCATTTGGCAGATAATGAGTTTGCTTCCTGGAGCAACTATACAAATCATATGTCACAAGATGGGGCCTATGGGGATCAGCTAACACTGTATGCGGCCGCGAACTTATATAACATTGACGTTCAAATAGTATCTTCCCTAGGAGCTGGTGGGCAACATGTGTTCAGCCCGTCAGCAAGTATTGCAACGGCCACTGTGTACCTTGGACATTTTGCAGAAAATCAAGGGGAACATTTTGTGGCCTTGGAACCAGTTATGAGCGACCACGACAATGGTGAGGAGGTACTAGAAGACATCACGGAGGAATATGCGAGTAGAACTGAAGGAAACATTGACATGGGTGATACGGTTAATGATGATGACTGTGATGAAGAAATTGAACAACAAGAGGGTACGGATGACTTGGGAGATGTTCTGGTTGAAGTTGAGGAAAGTGATCAGCCAAACGAGACAGCCTTGCAGATAATTGAGGGTGGAGAGGAACAAATAGCGCTTCAGTTTGTTCCTGATGAGGATGTTGGCTCATTGGCGTCTGGATCCAATAGAGATTGTTGCATCGAAAACCTGCCCAATGAACTTTTAGAAAAAATCTTCCAAATGGTATTGATATCATCGGCCGCTCTATTTGCCGGTAACGCGTGCCATTCATACCAATCGTTATGTGGAGTCAGTACACGGTTTAGGGCGGTGACGCAAAGGCTAACTCGAATGTTGCCGAGGGTTTATATCTCCGGCGGAGTGCAATCTTTTGTTATAAGTGTCCGTAGCCTTATCAAGAAATATGGTACCTCAAGCGGTCTGATCATGGAATTAAAAAGCATCATTTCCGATCCAAAATGGGCCAATGCCTGGTTGGAGATTAGGAAAGACGGATACGATTGGTGTGTCATCAAAAGAATTTTTTGGAAAAAAAAGTAACTCATGGTGACCTTTCGATGAAGCAAAAAAACCGGCTAAAAAAACAAGCTTCAATGAAAAGAAGTCAACAGAACTGTTAATGTTTAAACACTGATGTTGTATCTTTACAAACTTTTTACTTTTTTTGTTAGTGTTAGTTGTGTCTAGAGAAAAGTAACAAATACTGACTTTTTGACAAAGCTGAAGAGGAAAAGAGACAAAAGAGTAACCATTCACTGCAAAGAAATGGACAGAACTGTTAATGTTTAAATGTTGATGTTATTTCAATACATAATTTGTTTAAAAAATTACCTCCGTTGATGCATGTTAGCTGTTATAAATTTTATATCCTTGATAGCCTTGAGTTCGAAATTAATAAACTAAAATTAATAAAGTCATATATAATTACAATAAGAACTTCGTCCAGTTGAGACCCAGGATATCTCATCATTCGAAAATGAAACCATAAAATATCACTCCAATGCTTGATAGATTTAGCCAAGCCTAAAAGCAGTGCTTCCCGTTTTATTTTTAATTTAAATCTGAACTTAGAGACCATAGACAGGTTAAAAATAGGACTTGAGCCCGCGATCCAGTGGAGAACAATTACCTAATCAGCGGTCAAAATAAAAGAATACGTAAGCCCGTGAAATAGTCATGTGATACTGGTCAGCGAATACCTTTTTGACAACTGTCAATTGGCCATGACATGGATGCCCAATATCAAATAGGATATAAGCTGACGATAATCTTAACGTTGACATATTTCTGGAGTTCCGCTCTGTAGGCCTTAGATTCGGGCCGCTGCAGAGCTCCGCTATAACTGAGTGCAATGACGTCATCAGTCAGGTGACAAACCCGAAAACACATGTTACTCGTTGCGATAAAAGAACCCTTTTAATGAGATGACAGATGCTGCAACAGATCACGTGGTTTATGCAATAACAGTGAGTTGATTAATGACGCCTTTGATGACGTCAATGATGACGTGATTATAAACCATCTCATTTAAGTCCAAATGTTGTCACACTTAGGTGTTATTACATTTAAGGCCAAATGTTATTACATTTAGGAGTTTATTACATTTAAGGCCAAATGTTATTACATTTAGGAGTTTATTACATTTAAGGTCAGTTATTACATTTAGGTCTTCAACAAAACCCAGTATGGGCGTGCAGACAGTGAAGAGGACAAGACAAAGATCCGAGGGGCCAAGGAAACATCTGAGAAGCCTTTGAAATCTTCGGCTTCCAAGAAACTTGCCAAGCAACCTTCACAGGTTCTGTCAGCAAGTTTGATTCCTTGCTTAACCAGCGTGAGCAGCGCCCCTTTACTCGATCGCTCACAAAACTTTCCATCAAGGCGGAGAAAACAGGTTTGACCACTGCAGACCCAAATCTTCTCAAGCCGGTCAGTCGTTCTCGTTCTAAAAGTATGCTAGATAAAACGACGAAGAGAAAAGTAAGTTTGACATTCCATTTGTTTATACCCTGTGTGATTTGCTCGACGCAGTCGAAGACTCAGTCCAGGACTCAAGAACTAAGGACTAAGAATTTTGAGCTTGAAATTGTGATCCCTGTCCTAGTTTCTAGGGAAGTTGATTTAATCCATTTACTGTTGCCAATTCTTTGGCCCGCCGAACAATTTTTTACGCCTAATTCCAAAATTCAGTTTATGTAGTGTGTGAAGAAGACCCTTATTTTGGACTTGTGACTCAACAATTTGTATTTTCTTCAACAGAAATTTTTAAAGCGCGAGAGTTTTCAAACAATTAAGAGGGACTAATTTCTGTTGTCCTTTTATTTTAAGTCATGATGCCATCACGCGGATAATATCCGGACCATCGAAAATATTTGGCTTTCTCCTGAGATTTTAGCACAAGCCATACTTGGTGTTTTGGTCTTCTAAAGGTACTTTTGTTTTCACTATATTGTTACATGTAACCTTGGGATAGCACTGGATAGCACAATACATTCTAATGGCCGTGTATTTTTTTATGATGGGATAAGCGCGCGATTTTTTCTTTGCTTGGAGATTGCTAAGCTTTACCGTTCTTTGGTTTTTTCTGCTGCGTATTCGAAGTCATTCATGAAAAGTCTTAGCGGGAGCCCAAAATAATTTTCGTCGACTGTTTACAGTCTACTATACAGGCTTTATTTTCGCCAGTTTTAGATGGTTACAATGCATTGGGAACGAGTGTAAAAAAAAAATATCCAAAGCACACTTCTTGAGTTGCCCAGCTCATGTCAACTCATGATCTATTAAAATTGCACAACAACAACATTGCACAACCTGCATAACCGATAGCAACTTAAAGCGACTGAAGGAGACTTAAGGCCCTAGAGTACGCCTTTTACTTAGGGCAATCTGACAAAACAATAAATAGATAAAATAAAAACAGGTTGTAACCATGGGATTAGGTTGATGTCATCCTGGGGAAGTAAAATAATCTACTGGCTCGCCCTTACTCACAGAAACCGTACCTAAACATGTAATAAGTCCTTACCTTGCCTGCTTTCGCCTGGATCAAAATTTCGAGCAATGAAGACTTAACAAGATATCAGAAAACTCGCTGCTGGTGTGTTTATATAGTCCAACTCAAACACGGAATTAAGAGTTGTTTGGACCTGAGCCATAGGGATTTCGAATTCATCCAGACACACTTCAGTGTCTCAATCCAACAGTGTGAAAATGAGGCGACCAGTTCTGATGTCATTTATAGAATACCTCATCACTGTTTAACGCCAGAAATAACTAACAGCATCTTCTCATTTCCCGAATATGATACAATTGACCACAACTTAAAGGAAAGTTCTTTAAACTCTGCCGTATCGGCCACAACTACAGTTTCACGACCGTTTTATGTACAAGCAAACACATGCAGCATTCACTCCTTCATATGGTATTTGAAAACTTTCTTCAATTTTGACCAAGACGGCGTTGGAACATGCACTAAACGCAAATGTTACGCGCAGCGCGACACCTAGTCGTCTGTAGCGCAGCAAACACGCGTGTCCTGCACGCGCCATGATACATTGCTTCAACGAATTAGAAACTGATGTTCAGGTTCACACTGTTTTACTGTCCGTGAGGGACTGGAAAAAGTACTTTACTGAGCCCCGTGTTTTTCTCACCTTCCTAATATGTCCTTCCAACTTTTTTCATCAAAGCATTTTCCGTGTCTCAGCATTAAATAAGCAAGAACGACTGTTTAGCTCAATGGTGTTTCCACGATTGCTTTGATTTCTTTGTAACTCTGACAAGAGAGATGATTTAAGTCCTACTTCTTAAATTACGAAATGCTCCAAAACTTATTATTTCAAAAACCATTGTAAAACAGATTCCACGTGTTCTCTCATATTCGTGAATGTTCACATTTGCACGTTGATCAATAAACCGGTTCACGGTTTTCTGGCATTTTAAAAGGCGAACAACCATGCCAGGAAGTACATGAAGTCATTTGACGGGGAATCTGTGTCAAATAACTTACGTAAAATTTTATTTCTGAAAACGATGCAGAGTCTGTAGAGCTTGCAATACCTGGAAAAAATATTTCACTGAGCAAATTTCAGGGGGGTAGACCCCTACATTTTTGGTGCGCGGGCCCGCTGGAAACTCTCACCCTCTTTCCAAGATGAAAATATGATTTTCCACGGGTGTTGCTCGACACTGATAAGCCAAAACTCGATTGGTTCATTCAGACTTTTCTCAGATGACCCAGAATTGACTTACGTTTGCGTAAACATTTCAGGAGAGCGAATTTCGCGCTGCCACTTTGAAAGACGGAGAAGACCCCGGGGCCGGCGTTGTAGAAGACTTTTAAAATATCCATCATCCTTTAAAGCGCACTTTCAACGTCAAGAGAAATTAATACACGAAATAGTTTCTTCTTAAAATCATGCCCAATTCCAGAAAAACTGTACAATACTAATCCTATTTCAGCCAAAAGCGGCTCCAATTCATGCCCTCTGTACAAACTAAAAAGCTCTGTAGAAAAGTTCTCCCTACCCATCCTGGGTCTAACCGTCACCGAGGAATGTTGTGGGGGATCTACTTCACCCTGGGGCGGATCTAGGGGGGCTCGGGGGGTTCCGTCGAACGCCCTAAAGTAAACAAATCAGACATAAACACGCTGATTTGGCCTCAGAATGCAAAAACTCCCATTTCCGAGGACCTCAATTTTAAAAATTTCTAGGGCAGGGTGCCCTCGGACCCCCATAAAGGGCAACGCCCTCGGCCGTCTGTATCTCGAATCCCCTTCTCCAAAATCCTGTATCCACCCTAGTTACCATTTTCCTGTTAAGTTAGAAAAACAACTGTGCGAAAAGCTTGGAAGTGGTTCAACGTGAGAAACTCCTAAAAAATTTAACAAGCAAATGTCTCATGTAAAATTATTACCGTTTATTAGTAACAATAGTTGAATCACAAAATGTAACTGCACACTTATTCTTCGTTATCCCTGACAAAGAGCGTCATTAACTTGCTTATTTACACTCGAGGTTCAACAGATACACTAAGACGTCTTATAAATTTTAAACCACTGCCTCCAGCTACTTTGTGTTAACTACTGGATCCAAAAATAATTAATATATTGTATCTATTATAACCGCTACAAACTATCTGTGGCCATGCTACACAACCCATAGCTGAATAAATTCTACAGCAGCTTACAGCTAAATGTAACCTGAATTTCACAATCACAATTTTCTGTTGTTGCTCTCCGTCGTTGTAAAAAACAATTCTTCAACAACTTTGTCCTTTCTGACAGTGCAAAAGAAATTGTCAAAGACTAGTGACAAAGAAGTAAATAATTCAAAAATACACTTATTTTTTAAATGAAGTGTTCCTTGAAGTTTTCCTCACAAGACCAAACCAGCTGCTGCACGCTTGCAGACAGTTGGTGACATGATCAGAAAATTAATTCTCCTTACTATTTTACTCAATTTTCTATAATTCTCTTTGGGAGAAATGAGTTTAAGTCAATACATCTTTCATCTTTCCTCTGATGATCAGCTCGTTTACTCACACAACCTTGTCGTGAAAATTGTCGTGAAAATGTAGGGAGAAAATAGAAGCTATCAGTCGTGAGGATGAAAGAGTAAGAACGATTTTCACGACATGATAATCTGTTAACAGTACACTGCTGAGCTCTGTGATTGGTTCAAAATACAAATTGGTCCGCCCAGTCAGAATAAACGTGTCATTTTCTCGGCCAATCAGACACAAAAGCAACACCATCAATGAATTGGTTTCTTGAACGGTTTCCCGCGCTTTTCACCTGTTACAAGTGGTCGACAAGTGCAAATGTCGCACACTAAAACTCTCAAAGTTAAGTTTTATCACCAAGAGTTTGATCTAAAACCTGCTTAATTCGGACTCGCCGGGGGCCTGTTCGCAGGCTACCCATAGCTCTATGAAAACCTACAGCGATCTTGTAGTTACAAGACTAACCACAGCTGTGTTCCTCTCAAGGCCTCGCAGCTTTGATTGCTTGTGTAAGATGGCGTAAAACACTTAAAATGCACTCAGGAGATTCTACATAGTAACAAATTTATCATTTCTAAGAAACAATTAAGAGCTACAAGTTATATGAGACGCTAGTTTAAAGGACGCGCGCAAGTGTGAGAAAAAATATCTTGCGTCCTGGGATACTCACGCACGCTAGAAACATCTGTGTTCACACTTCATAAACTGCAGTTTAACAAGGATGATCAGTCAAGTAACTTAAAGAACGCTTACGCTAGCGCTACTGAAGCAACCAAACGTTGGTTTTACCTACCTCCCTTAACAAAGTATAAAATAATTTCTATTTATTTTACATTCTTCAGGTGTCTTGATTGCTGATCCAAATTGCCGTTCTAGTTCCAGGTCACCGAGGTTTTCCAGCGTTGTGGCAGATCATCTAACCCAGCTTGTCATTTGATCTCTTACTTGTCAGCAAGTGTTTCTGGGTTCCTATACCGCATCCCGCACGCTTCTGTGAGCAGTCTCCCTGAAATCCAGTCCTATCAGAGAAATAAATGTTACAACCTGACTGCATACAGGGGTTATTGACTAAGACCAACTAAGTTGTAGCACACATACAGAGCCATATTTTCGGGAAAATCAGTTTCTGCTTGCAACCTCTAAAGATTTTCCTTTTGGCTTCTATTACATTCTTGAACTAACTGCACTGTCTTCGTTCAAGAACATGATCACAAAACTGTGGCTCACACTTTCATTCGCCTGTTTTGGTGTGCATCGAGCGTCGTCCTTCACACTCATACGAATGTTTGTGTCCTCATTTTTTAGAACGAGAAATATTCACACAGTTCATTCGTCTGTTTAAGCAGTCTGTTTGTTGTGCGATCGAGCGTCGTCCTCCACACTTACACAAATGCTTGTGGCCTCAATTTTTTAGAACGAGGAATATTCACGCTCTCATTCTTCTGGTTTTTTTGTTTGTATTTCCGCAGGTTTCGCAGTCGTCTTGGTGTGCGATCATATTCACACACTTCATTCGTCTGTCGAGCGAGCGTCGTCTTTCACTTTTATACGAATGTTTGTGGCCTCATCTTGTTAGAACAAGGAATATTCCCACACTTCTTTCGCCTGTTTATTTTTGTTTGCCGCTTGGTTGTCTGCGGGTTTCGTCTTCCACTGATAGTACGAATGTTTGTAACTTCACTTTTTGTTAGAACGAAGACTCATCATACTGTAAATGCTTGCTTCAGGACTGTGACGGGTCGTCACGACCAGTCGCGGATCGTCACGATCCGCGTCAACTTGGCGACTCGTCTCGGACCGTCACGATCCGGCAACATTTTCAGGGGTAGGTCTAGACTACCTGAAGTTCACTTCCGGTTAGCCCTTTCGCGAAATAACTCAGTTTCGGTGTAACGGTCGAGACAATAGGTGACGATTCGTGGCGTGTCGTAACGACCCGGCGAACAGTCACGATCTGTCACGAACTGTCACCCCTCTTGCGACCCGTTACGAACCAATCATGGAACGCACTTCGAACCTCCACTATGACGAGTGACGATGTCAATTCCATTAAAGACCAAATGCTTTCGACGAACGAAGACAATCTTCATTACAAAGAACTTTCACCTTCTAACTTCCGTGAGGGATTTCTTAAAGGTGCAAAATTCCTGCCGACTCTTGTAGCTCACCTAGCTGCAGGCCGAATAATTCAATCTCATGCCTACACACGCCTTCAGACATATTTATCACGGCCGAGTTACAGGTATCCAATTTGAAGTTTTCGTAATTGGATACCTACGCCATTCACATGACAATTACGCGCCCTTTAACGGCTTCCTTCTTGATGTTTCTTACCGTTTTTAAACTTACGAAAAGCGCAACAAACCTTTTCGTTCAAAAGAAGTTCTCAAAAGACATTTTTAATTTCGAAATTTGTTATAGATTCGATTAATTAGTAATTAGAACTCGAATCTTACAATTCAAAGAGTAATCGTGCACGTAATTTCCAATCTTTGAAATTGAACTTACTTGTGCGATTACTCCCTGAATTGTACAACACGAGGTCCAGTTACTACTAGTTACTACTGAAATGACACACTTGTGAATAAATATTCAAATTCGAACCAATGCCGGAAAAGATAACTCCATGTAAAATGACGGTACACCTCTCCGAATTCTAAGTTTTTGCAAGGAAATGTACTGGCGAAAGCGTCATGTTTGGCGGATCGCACCGGCAGAGTGCAACATTGGAAATTTTCAGAACGTCCTCGGAAATGTTAGGATACGTATGGGTCTTATTTGAAATTTTTGGCACGCCTAGGTTAAATTTCTTACGCCGGTGTCTCGGTCACTATTTTCTCTATAATTGCCACATCAAAGTGGTCCCTCTGTTCGGAACGACACAAATTATTGTAGATTAACATGCTCAATCTGGGAAAAACCGGAAAGCCTTTTGAGGGATTCAATTAGCCCTATTAGCCCTCTTCGCGGAGGTGAAATCATCTGTCATTAGCCAAACAACAAAAACAACGACAACAAATTTTTATTCACTAAATCATGTGCGAAAATTGCGGCGATTTTATAGGGACAAAGGCATACTATAACATGAACTAAAACTCTTCCCTGATCAAAAGACCCTTTAGACTACCTTTCTCCTCATGCAATAAACTCCTCGATAATCAACTAAGTGGCACTCACTTAAATACTTGTAACTAGTCCAATCACGCTACAAAGTCTCCCACAGTGGTAGCACCATGGCATCCTTATTTGATTATATCGTGTTACCGGTATGGTGCCAAAGAACTCGTTGCTAAGAAAGACGTCAACACTTAAACTTAAAATTCTTATTCTTCTGCCTAAAGGTTTGTTTTTTCATTTTTAGTTTGTTTTTGACCTGTTCAATGAAGTATGTTGCGTAACAAATGGTTGAACTGAAGGCTTCCTATTCGATTTAACGTGGAAAAGGTGTATGCAGCTTTTCATCTTGGTCTCGTTTCAGTTCTTCATCAAGCGTACATTTATTTGTACGCAGCGCTCCTTCTTCGGGTACTTGAAAAAAATCAACCTTCAGGGGCCTGTCTCTCCCCCGTCGAGGAATACCCTGGATGGGGCTGGTCACGTGAACACCCAGATTCTGGGTGGTAAAAAAACCGTTGATTGGGAGGGGTAGCAGAGTGTTTCTCTGCTATTTGAGCACCAACAATTCCATAGAAGTGATAGAAATGAAGAAATTTCATTCATCGATCACAGAGGTCTTGCTTTCCGTTGTGCAGCCTTCGAAAAATACACTGATTAACACATGTAGCTTGAAATGAAAATGTAGCAGAGTTTTGTTCTTTATTTTCTCTGAGTAGACACTTCCATCTTCCGCGGACCAACCAACAAATGCCGTAAAAGTCCATGTTTAGGCCGCACCCGTAGAAAACGGCCGCACTCCTAACTTGGAAGCTCGAATTTTGAAAAAAAAATTGTGTGAAGTTTCAATGAAGTCCTACTGGCAACAAACAAGGACAAACAAGTACGGTTTCAAAACACGCAGCGGTAGTTGCGAGCTTTTATATGAATTAAGTCTCTGGATAGCGAAATTTCACCTGTCATACGTTCTTTCTCTTTTCAGTTCACTACATCAAACTTAAGGTGCTCTCTGGATGCGATTATCACTTTGAATTGCTCCATGAAGTTGAATTTCGTAGGTGATTGAAACGATACAAGCGAGTGCTTAGTTGCCAATCTTTGAAATGTAGAGAGGAGTCTTACATGTACTTGTTTAGCTTGCAGAACGGGCGTAATCAGTTTTGCTGCATATTTTAGGCGAACAGAGGCGAAAGCGAGGCGAGCGCGAGGCGCGAGTCGCACGTGAGGGGAGGAGCGCGAAAAATATACTGCCTTTACGCATACTGTTGTGCAAGTTGTTCCGGCGTTCATATATGAACGCGGCTACCCGATTCGTTACTTGAAGACACGTGATCCTCGAATGTGCTTCAAATACAACATGGCGGTCGCCTCATCTTGTACTGCGAAAGCGAACAGAGCGCGAGGCGCGAGTCGCGCGCGTGGGGAAAAGCGCGAAAAAAAATAACGCCTGTATGCATACTATTGCTTTAAGCTGTTCCGCCCCCAGACACACCCTTAAATGACCAGCCAATCGCAGCATTAAAAAAACAGTGGCGCTCGAAAAGTGCAGGTAATCAGGGTGAGTTGTGGGCCAAATCTATAGATTTCCAAGGTCTTAGAACCTTTCTGGTGAAGAATGTGCGCTTTAAGGTGAGTTTTGATCATAATGCAGCGAAGCACGTCTACAAAACTTTCAACTTTTTTTGCTGTTAGATAGTTTTTTTTGCCTCATCTTGAATGAAAAATTCATTGTTATTGAACTTCCTGTCGCGTTTCTTTCCTTTGGTTGCCTTTATTTGGGAATTTTAGGTTTTAAAAGTGAACAGTAACTTGCACGCTGGATTTGTGCATATTTAATAGACCAATTACGATATATTAAAATTCAGCCTAACACTATAGACCTCAGCACGAGGCTCTGGAGAATACACCACACAAACTCTGTTATTCCCTGGGGCCTCGTATATAAATCCATTGTTTTAGGTTGAATGCTAATATGGCGAAATTGGTCTATTTACGGCGACCTCCACGGTTTGTTTGTTTGGTTTATTCGCTTCGTTCAAATATAGTTTTTGGAGTATTATTCAGCTACTACAGAACTCCTGAGAAAAGAACAAAGTGGGCAGTGGGGCACTTATTTAACACAGTTGAAATACGATTTACCTTTGTCTTCCTTTCATCCTTCATTCGCTGCGCTGTATTATTTCGTCGCGCGGCGAAGAAATTATCGGATTTCTTGTTTTTAAATTGGTTTTTACATGTGTCTGTCGCTTTTATTTTCCAATGTTTTCTCAAATGTTATCTGTTGTACTAAAAGAATGGAAATTCTCTTTTATTCGGTTTTGTTTTGTCCTCCGAAGTCAATAATTAACTCGTTTTGCACATTAAATTTTCTCGGCTTTTGTCGCGAGGCAAAGAAAAAAGTTTATTCCTTGTTTTCTTCTCAGTTTTACACATTAAGTTGAGTTCTTATTGTTGTTTTTTTAACACTTTGGGCCTTCATTTATTCAACTTTAAGTAAACGGTCTTGAAACCTGATCTTGAGTCTGCGGTTACTGCGCATATGGTTTATTTTCGTTTCCTCTCGCTCGGAAATATTACCAAAAAAACCCAGAGAATTAAGGGTGGGTCGCAGGCAATTTCCCCCCGGGGGAGGGGGGGGGGCACTGCCATATATGGGCTATATAGGTATGTGCCGCTGTGAAGGGTATGGTTTTCAAGCAGTTTACTCTAGGATAGGGTATATAAATCAGAACGTTTGGGTCTAGGACAGGGTATAATTTTTTACAAAACTGACTAGTTGGTTGAAGATTTTATCTAGACTAAGGAAACCAGGAATTGCCACTCAAAAATATGAACAGGGTATTCAGCTGAACTAGCTCTGGTATAGGCTAAGGGTTCCAGGGTCCCAGCGGCATATCCCCACCCAAATATTCCCAAAGTACCAGAGTTTGCAGATTTGGTACATCCTTCAGTGCACGGGCCAGCGCTGATACTTCCTCTTCGCCTATCTGTGTATCATCCAACCACAGCTCCCTCAAACCCGGAACAAAGTTCAAGTGTTTAGCCAGCTCCATAATCCCATAACCCAGCGGATTGGATGATAAATCAAGATTCTCTACCAGTGTAATACCTGCTAAACATCGGCATACAGCTCTAGCTTCCTCTGCACCCATCTCTGTACTTCCTAGGTTCAGCTTTGTCAGAAAACGGACACAGTCTATGTGGTTAGCCAGTTCAATGATCCCGTGACCCAGTGCATTGCATGATATATCCAGTTCTTCTAACTCATTTAAACGTGCCAATGAAGCTCCAAGTACCGCGGCCTCTTCCTCTCCCATATTGACATCGCTCAACGTTAAGACAGTCACGTGATCAAGGTTCTCAACCAAACCCGTCACACTGCTGTACAACGGGTTCCCGGACAAGTCAAGCTCGTGCAAGTTACCAGTCTGGTACAGTGAACTGGCGATCTCATTAGCACATGTTGCTGTCAAATTGATGTTCTCAAGTTTTAAGCTGCGGAGATTGTCAGAAAAGTGAATGTTGGAAACCATACTCTCTATCAGCCCAGTGTCGTATGACGTAGAGCCGCTGCCGTAGATTTCGATCTTCTCAGGATGTGTTATGAAAGGTAACACGTTTTTCACAACCGTGAGTTCCTCACTTGTTGGCTTGTAAATTTCAATCTCTCTGACGAATGAAAGGCAAAGCTGGCCAGTGCGGTCTAGTACGTTCTCAGTCAAAACCAAAGCACCGCTGTTGTCTTGATTCTTTGACAAGTCATCTAACAGGCTTCTTAGGAGAAGACACTGGTGTTGATGCGAGTTCAGTGAGCAGTTCAATAGGCAGAGCGTCCGTGTAGTCCTGGCAAATGCGAGTAAGACAGAATAACATTTGCTGTCCCTCTTTCTTAAGGAAAAAGCTTTCTGCTGCTAGACTGGTGTACTTTTTTACACTCCTGACTTCCCCCGAACACAACACAAGGGAAGTATTTAAATCAAGAAGACAGAGAAAACCTCATCATCATCTATGTCTTTACTTCTTAATCCTTGGTCAAAAAAAGATAGTTTGGACAACTACTGGTGGATTTCAGTAAGTGTTCTCTGGCAGCAATAGAAACCTGTTCACCATTTAATACTAGAACATAATTAAAACACTTAAGAAAAAAAGGGAACACAGCTTGTCTGTCTGACGCTGCACAGGAAAACAAACAATCCGAACTGATAGAAATAAACCTTCTTTGATCATTTGACAAATCCTCAACAGAAGGCGTCACAGTGAAGTTGTACGCTGTAAGACCTTCTTTGTCTCCTATCATCTGCAGATGACTGAGAACAGCGCGGGCAGCATCTGATGACAACTCACAGGCGAATTTCAGAACTTCAAACATCTCCTTTATTTTTTGAAAAGAATCAACTTTTGAAAGGCAGGTAACACTTTCATTTTTCTTATTCGTCAGTTCTTGAACGATGAACCTGGCAGCGACGAACTCCTGAACGGACTTATGGAGGAAATACACGATTTTCTCAGGAATCGAACTTGAAAGCTTTGAAGTTTGCAAAAAACCAGTGTCAATAAATTTCTTAAAGACATCGCTATCAGGCAGTTTGCTTAAGCTGATATGAAGACAGTTCTTCAAAAGAGCGTAAAAAGCAAGTTCTCCTAATCTCGATAGTTCTTCTGTGTATTCATCTATGCTTTGAAACTCCTCTTCTGAATCTTTTGAATTCAGGTGATACAAGAGGGTCTGCATGAATCTTGAGTAAAGGTCCCCTCCAGATGTGGGTAGTCCTTTACTGTCTTTCTCCTTCCAAACTAGACACAACATTAATAGGAGAAGTGGTATCTTCGCCATGTCCCAAAGGTGGCAAAATCTCCGCAAAAATTCGGTGCATCGCAACAAAATGAAGCAATTGCAACATTTCACTTGCTGCCTTGTGCGAAAATGGGGAACTACGATTGAAACTCTCGTTTCTCGTAATTATATAACCGAAGAAAACTACGAAATGGACTTCTAATCGCATAGTGACAGTGAGAAAGAAATATATCTTCGAGGTAGGGACAGCACCACACCACACGACTTGTCCACCGATGCGATATTTTAAGCCGATGGAAGCAGTTAGTTTTGTTTAGTTCAACAAAGAAATGGTACTGTTTTCCGTTTCAGAGTGACTTATTCACGTAGTGAGTATGAATGTTATCAAGGTAACGCTGGTAATTCACAAGGTCAACATGTTCAGCAAAAGTAACTTGTTAAAACCAAATTTAATTTCGTATCACGGAAGCAAAAGGAACTTAAAATGTCATACAGGGAGAAATAGTTGGCGATTTAAATGGTTCTAAGTCAAACTGAAACGATGTTCTCTAGAGAAACGAAGATATCTGTTTCCGTGCTTGATTTAAATGTGATTAAGATCACAACTACGGCGACATAATTTTGGTCCATCAGAAAACTTGTCAGGAATAACAATCCCGCCCGTTTTCTGTAGCTGTTTACGGAAAAGAACACGCATGCACATGGAGCGCTTGGACGATTCTACAGGTACGATATATTGTGGAAGGTAACTAATTCATCATAACGTATTTTAATCAACGTTGCTATATCGCGACATTTTCCAGATGTAGTTGAGTTTGTCAAATTCTTCGCCACGATTCGAGTAGCCTTACTTCTAAGAGCGCCCTTTTGAAAATAACAAAATTTGTATTTTGACGCACCGCGGCATTTGAACAGCTGGTTTTCATGAAAACGCCGATAGCATTTGTAGTTTAGCTTCATAATACTGAAGCAAAAGTGGAGGAATAACTGCACAATTGTCGTCACCCATAAGACGTCCTTTTTGAAAGGAAAAATATGTCACCGACAACAAAACGTACAGTGTCGTATCCATTCGAATCAAGTGCTGCCTAACACAGAAATGGAAAAATTATGTGTCGAATGCTTTTGCCTCTTAGCTTTATTTAGCCTCACACACAATACTTTGAATTTAAAAATAAAAAAAATTTGGGGAGGCCGTGCGGCCCGCTTCCTAAAGGTTTACCCTATTAAGACCAAAATCTGCAATTTTTCTACCCTATTTGTGACCTGACTCTTAAATTAATACCCTGTTTCAGACATGCCTTAGTTCCCTTGTTCAGAATGATGTTAATGGTATTGTGAATGGCTTTAGTTGCTGGTCTTATCGATAATGATGAAAGAAGTAGCTTCTTCTAAAAAGCATACCTAATTAAAGACTAGAGTGCAAAAACCATACTTAGTTTGGGACCAAAATGACCAAAATCGATACTCTACTTTTGACCAAAATGTCTTAAAAAACTCTATGCTTTGAGGCTGGACATCAGCCGAGCCGATGTAAGGGGTACCTCCCTCTCCTTGGGCATATCACAAGTAAATGCATTTCGAAGTGTGTTGACTGTAAAAAATGATACATATGTAGACAAATTAAATTAATTAGCCCTTTCTCGTTTACAATACGATCAGTACTACACCTCGCCTAGACGAAAAACCCCAGGCTCTGGCAACTGAGCAGATCAGTACGGCGCAAAGTGGCGCCTTAATATGAACACAAATTCCCCTCAGCCCAGGACTTCTCACGCAAAAATATCATCAAAACCCCAGCCTTTCTCAGACTCTGAGTATCTTTCCGGAAACGAAAAACTATTTCCCTCTGAGAAATAGCTTCTTGTTGTGTCTTCAAACATAACGATAGCCCATAAACTAACGACAAGCACCTCTTATAGCACAAGATATGACAATTACCCATGAAGTTTCTTCGATGTTTCTAGTGCATGACCCGGGTACATGAAGTATCCTTTGGTGTGTGATATTTTTTAGCGTGTGTCGAGAAACAAGCGTGAACCAATCATGGAACGCATTTCGAACCTTCACTATGACCAGTGACGATGTCAATTCCATCAACAACCAAATGCTTTCGACGAACGAAGACAATCTTCATTACAAAGAGCTTTCACCTTCTAACTTCCGTGAGGGATTTCTTAAAGGTGCAAAATTCCTGCCGACTTTTGTAGCTCACCTACATGTAGCTGCAGGCCGAATACTTCAATCTCACGCCTACACACGCCTTCCGACCATTTTATCACGACCAAGTGAAAAGTTTGAGCTATCATGGTCCTAATCATATCTATAACAAAATTCTCGATCGCGATTGGTTCTCCGCGGGCCTATTTGTCACGTAATCGGTAATCACGTGTGTGTCCAATTATACAGGTATCCAATTTGAACTTTTTGTAATTGGATGCCTACGCCATTCGCACGTCAATTACGCGCGCTTTAATGGCTCCCTTCTTAATGTTTCCTACAGTTTTTTAACTCAAGAAAAGCGCTATAATCCTTTTCGCTCAAAAGAAATTCAAAAGACACTTTTAATTCCGAAATTTGTTATAGATACGATTAATTAGTAATTGGACCTCGTGTCTTACAATTCAGGGGGTAATCGTGCACGTAATTTCAAATTGGCCTCGCGCTTCGCGTTCGTCTGATTCTGAACTTACTCGTGCGATTACTCCCTGAATTGTGCGACACGAGGTCCAGTTAGTATTACTACTGAAGTGACACACTTAAAAATAAATATTTAAATTCGAACCAATGCCGGAAAAGATAATTCCATGTAAAATGACGGTTCACCTCTCTAAATGCTCAGTTTTTGCAAGGAAATGTACTGGCGACAGCGTTACGTTTGGCGGATGGCACCGGCAAAAATGCAAATTTTCAGAACGTCCTCGGAAATGTTCGGATAAGTATGGGTCTTATTGGAAATTTTTGGCAGGCCCAGGTCAAATTTCTTACGCCGGTGACTCGGTCACTGTTGGTTTTGAAACGTGATGTTAATTCGTTTTTTGGTCGCAGGAACTTACTTTACCATAGATGTTATCAAGTAATTGTCACTTTCAAACAAGGCCTTACTTACTTACTTAATCTACTGTGGTTGACCAGCCTTCAGCTGCTATGTCCGTTAGGGAAATAGTCATAACCGCTAGGTTTTGCGTACGTGTTCTCCGGTTAGATATATCCACGAGGTTTTCCTCCGTTAGGTCAGTTCAAGTACAGATTTCACTGCGTCAACTTCTACTCGGCATTGGGCCATAGTTTCTCTATACACTGTTACTCGTCTATTCTATCAAGTCAAGTTCAGTGCGTGTGCAAACCAAAGTGAGTAATCTATTCCTTGTTCTTTAGGGTTAGTTCTTAGGTTTTCTATTGTTATTTGTTTCGGTTGAGTTTCCTTTTATCGTTACTAAATCGGTTAGTTAGTTCTGTATGCTCGGAATCGCGCTTGATTAGGTCCATATCTCCAATATAGGGTTATTTTGCCATAAAAGTACCGTCCAAGTTACACACCGTGTAGCCTATTAATCGTTTTCCAGCCTTCCGTACGATCAGTATAAGTGCCGATTATGTTACACTTCCATGTTACGGACGTTATTGAGAATGTTAGCAACAGTTTCTTCATTTGTGTTATTTTATCTTTATACTTCGGTATGTTAGTTACGTTAGCTTCTATTTTCGTTATTGTATTTCAGTTCGAACCGGCATACGGTTTACATCATACGACTTACGGCTAAGCTTACAGCACGTGGTTTAATTCTACCTTCGTCTTGGCACGTGATTCGTTTCATTTGAGTTTGTATGGAACATTGATCTCTGTCAATTAAACTCTGTTTACATCGTAGTCAGAAGTTCTTGTCGAGTTCGTTTTAACACTACGCACTGCTCTACTCATGTGATTACTTGGATTTTTGGCCTGCTATATTCTGTCCTTGTAACTCACATGCTGCACCGCGAAGGAATTCGAAGAATTCGCTGACTAGTTTGCACGTCAATCACTCCAACGCACTTCAACCCCGTGTTATCTGCAATTTGTCATTCAGTGTAACGCACGATTGTCGTTTTTCTTATCTACCGCAATTAATCGGATTTATCAAGGATTAACGCTCCACAATGGCTTCCGCAAAACCGCAATCACCGGATGATCTAAAGGCCGCCCGCAGTTTTGCGAAAACAAACGTGACAAGAAAGGTCAATAGACTTAACGAGTTATTGTCTGCACGCGAATCCGCCGACGCCATTCAAAGAGTCCAGATTGAGCTAAACGAAGTTCTAGAGGAATTCAAAATCGCTCATGAAGCTTATCATAGCCAAATTAAGACCGTAAGAGAACGTCAAGAATCGGAAAAATATTACGACTCGCTCGTAGAACTAGCGTCGGAACTAGAGAGAGAAATCTCTTCATGGATCATGCAACCAGACGCTCAAAGGTTGTTGACAGCTCAAAGTGCTCACGTCGGCCCCGAGGATTCTGTAAGTAACGCCGGATCGCGTGATTCGTTCCACACGCGATCTGTTATTGGTTCTCGCACAAGCAACACCCCTAGTGCAAACGCAAGGTCCGCCGCAAAAAAGGCAGCGTTAGAGGCCAAGGCAGCTACCCTTCAAAAACTGCACGACCTCGAAATCGAAGAATTGAGAATCAAGCAAAGAAAAGCGGAAATCCAACTGCAAGCCGACATCGCAGAGGCTGAAGCCGAGAGACAAGTGTTCGAGAAGGCAGAAGCCGAGGAAAACCGCGAGCGTGAGCTGTTTCATCGGGATGAAGTCACGCCGGTCAGAGCAGCACTCAAACCCGTAAAGTCTGCGTCTACGCCCATGGAGGGAGGCCACCCAGGCAATATCATTGACGAGACAGTAATCGGTTCTCAAGGCAAGCAACCCTATGAACCAAACGAAACTCGACAGCCATCTAAGTATCCTCTGAACCCCGAAGCACCTGAATATCGCCATAGGATGACACCAAACCAAGAAAGTTTGCCATATGACATCAAACCCAGTAGCCATCACGATGCATCATTCGTTCGTCTAATGGAGACGCAAGATCGACATAACCAAGCCCTTATGCAGCTTGTACGTCATCAGCAGCAAAGTACAGCAGCACTGACTCTTCCGCAGCCGAGTATGCAAGTTTTCAGCGGTGATACCATCGATTATTGCGACTTCATACACGCGTTTGAACACCTCGTGGAAGAGAAGACCACAAGTTCAAGCTCTCGCCTGTACTACCTAGTGCAGTATACTTCTGGTTCCGCCCAGGAACTAATGAGGAGTTGTCTTTCCATGCGAGAAGAAGAAGGCTACGTGGAAGCGAGAAGGCTGCTGAAGGAAAGATACGGTCGGAGCTACAAGATCGCTGCCGCGCATGTTAAACGACTAATTGAGGGGCCATCGATTAAACCTGAGGACGGATCAGCGCTTGAGCATTTTCCATCCAGCTTTCAAGCTGCATCAATACTTTGAAGGAAATTGGTTACGTCAATAAGCTGGACAATCCCGACAACCTCAAGAAGATAATCGACTGGCTTCCATTTGGAATTAGATTGAAGTGGCGCGATACTGTTGACCGTATCATAGAAAAGGAAAACCGAGACGTCACGGTCAAAGATATCATGGACTTTGTGGCAGCTAAGGCAAGAGCTGCAACCCATCCTATTTTCGGCAAGGTGGTAAACGAAAACAGGGGAAAGCAAGTTAACGGCAAATCGTCGAGAAAACCGCCAAGAGGAGGGGGCTTCTCAACTCAAGGCAAACCTCCACCCGATAAAACTTCAAAGGAAAAACCCAAGTGTCCATCATGTTCTTCTAGCCACTGGCTATCACGCTGCGACAAGTTTCGCAAACAGTCTCTCCAGGAAAGGCAAAGGTTCGTGGACGACCATAAACTCTGCAGTAACTGCCTGACAGCCGGTCACTTCGTGCGCGACTGTCCAAAGGAAAGCTTCTGCAGGGTACAAGGGTGTGTCGGTAAACATTCTACCTTCCTACATCCAAGAAGCAATGCAAACGCGTCAACCGCTTCAACCATAACCGAAAGCCCAACTGGGGGCCAAGGCAAAGGCGTGGAGCCACCGCCCGTTAATTCTAACTCTGCCAACAATGGTTACATCAAGTCCAGTTACTCCACATCAAGTAATTCAGTAACCGGGCTCGCGATTCTTCCAGTCCGGGTCAAGGCAAAGGGTCATGGTAAAATAGTGGAAACGTACGCATTCCTGGACTCCGGTTCAAACACGTCGTTTTGCACCGAAAGCCTTTTGGAAAAGCTGAACTTCAAGGGAACTAAAACGAAGCTGTCACTAACAACGCTGCAAGGTGAAAGCGAGCCTATTGAATGCTCCCTAGTCAGTTTGGAAGCTTTCGATCTAAGCGAGAACAAGACAGTACAGCTGCCAAAGGTCTACTCTAGGCCAAGCTTGCCTATTCCCCCTGAAGCTATCGCCCGGCAAGAGGATGTCGACCGCTGGCCATATTTGAAAGGCGTCAACATATCTCACATAGACGCTGAGATTGGCCTTCTAATCGGCAGCGACGTACCAGAGGCTCTACAACCCAAAGAAATGAGACCAAGTGAGGATGGCGGTCCCTTTGGAACTCGAACAGTGTTAGGTTGGGTGCTTAACGGCCCGTTGGGCAGAGCAGCCACGACTGAAGTGTCCACTGCGAACTTTGTTCAAGGAAACAAGACCCTTGATCAACAATTTCATGAGTTTTGCAACCTAGAATTTAGCGACACCTTCTATGAATCAAAAACGTCTATGTCACTCAACGACCGGAAGGCTCTGAACATTATGGAAGAAACAGTTAAACTAGAAAACGGTCATTACGAAATGGCTTTATCCTGGAAGTCCTACCCGCCACGCCTACAGAACAACAGAACTCTAGCAGAGCGCCGACTCCTCCAGCTGAAAAGGCGACTGCTGAGAGAACCACTTGTCCATCAGAAATACAAAGGGTTTATGGACGATCTGCTATCTAAGGATTACGCCAGGAAAGTGAACAGTCAAGACCCTGGCCCTCTAGGAACCCGCTGGTATCTTCCCCATCATCCCGTATTCAACCCACAGAAACCCGGTAAAGTGAGAGTAGTCTTCGATTGTTCAGCCAAGCATTACGGAACCTCACTGAACGACCAGCTCTTACAGGGGCCGGACCTGACTAACTCTCTTGTTGGTGTACTCTCCAGATTCAGAGAGGATCAAATAGCCCTAATGTCTGATGTGGAAGCAATGTTCCACCAGGTACGCGTCCGGCCAAGTGACTGCGAGGCTCTGAGTTTCCTGTGGTGGCCAGACGGAAATCTCGACAATCAGCCAGAAGAGTACCAGATGAGAGTCCATCTGTTTGGAGGCGCATCTTCCCCAAGTTGCGCAAACTTCGCACTGAAGAAAACAGCGGAAGACAACAAAGCAGATTTTGACCCCCAAACCATTGCAACCGTGAAACGCAATTTCTACGTCGATGACTGCCTCAAGTCAGTTGGATCAGATGATGACACCATTCGACTCGCAAGACAACTGCGTGAGCTCCTAGCACGAGGCGGATTCAAGCTCACGAAATGGCTGTCTAATTCAAGAAAGGTCATCGAGTCCTTGCCAGAGTCAGAACAAGCAGCTCAAGTCAAAAACCTCGACTTCGACAAGTTACCAGTGGAGCGAGCTCTTGGTGTACAATGGAACGTAGCCTCCGATCAGTTTGGTTTTAGTATTGTCATTAAGGACAGGCCTGCTACAAGAAGAGGTATACTATCCATAATCAGCTCAGTATACGACCCCCTGGGGTTCGCCGCTCCATTTATTCTCAATGCGAAACTGATCCTGCAAGACCTTTGTCGTAACAAGTATGGCTGGGATGACAAGATTCCAGATGAGTTCCTGCACCGCTGGCAAGTATGGCTGCAAGAGCTACCCAAACTAGAGCAACTAACAATCGACCGTTGCTTCAAGTCGCCAGACCTCGGCGAGATCACGTCGTGCCAGCTTCACCACTTCTCCGATGCGTCACAACAGGGTTACGGAGCCGTCACATACCTCAGAATCACAGGTCATGATGGAAACGTGAAATGTTCATTTGTCATGGGAAAATCCAGACTTGCACCAATCAAACCAGTTACCATTCCCCGACTGGAGTTATCAGCAGCCGTTGTAGCAACAAGACTAGAGAAAATATCTCGAGGGGAGTTGAGTCTACCGATCAGTCAATCATTCTTCTGGACAGACAGCACCTGTGTCCTGCGTTACCTAGAAAATCAAGACAGGCGCTTTCAGACTTTCGTTGCCAATCGGGTCGCAACGATACATGACGCATCTTCTCCCTCTCAGTGGCGATACGTAAACACGCAATTCAATCCAGCGGACGACGCATCAAGAGGCGCGTCAGCAGACTCTCTCCAACGCTGGATACATGGCCCAGCATTCCTAACTCAGTCAACTGAGACATGGCCACAACGACCTGTTGACATGAACGTTACCATTCCTGATGATGACCCAGAAGTCGAGAAAGACGCGGCGCTACATATGATCGAAGCTTCTACTCGAGATCCCGTTTTAGAAATCATTGAACGGTTTTCATCCTGGACCTATCTCAAGAAGATAGTAGCGTGGATACTCCGTTACAAGTCAAACCTCTCCCGTCTTAGCAAGGAACGAAGGAGAGGAGTGACGAGTCCAATTCAGTCAACCGACACAACCACGCCCATCACCATAGCGGAACTGAACAACGCTGAATTCGAAATCCTCAAGCACGTCCAGAGCAAATACTTCAAGGAGGAACTCGGTTGTCTTAAGGAAGTGGACCAACAGACAACTTCTAGCAGACAGAACGTGTTGAAGAAATCTAACAACATTTTCAAGCTTGACCCAATCCTAACTCATGGTCTCATACGAGTTGGTGGTCGTTTACAACGAGCGCCAATCAGTACCGATGCAAGGCATCCAGTTATCCTGCCAAAGAAACACCACGTGGTCAAGCTTCTTATCCAGTATTACCACCACGTTGCTGGTCATTCGGGCCTAGAGTACACTTTGTCGCTCACTAGGCAGAGATACTGGATAATAAACGGAAGATCTGCCGTGCGAAACATTCTCAACGAGTGCTTCAGCTGCCGTAAACGCCAGACGCCAACAGCTCAACAAAAGATGGCGAGTCTTCCCGAAGACCGAATAACGCCTTCGAAACCGCCGTTCACCTACACAGGTGTAGACTGCTTCGGGCCATTCGAAGTGCGACGCGGAAGGACAAGGGTCAAGCGGTATGGCGTGATATTTACATGTCTCACCCTACGTGCAGTCCACATAGAGGCGGCTTCCTCATTGGACACAGAGTCCTTTATCAGTGCGTTGCGCAGATTCATCGCAAGGAGAGGTCAGCCTGAGGGATGCGATCCAACAACGGCGGGAACTTCGCGAGGGGAGAGCGCGAGCTACGGGAAGCAATCAACGAATGGAATCAATCGCAGATTCATGACTTTCTCCTCCAACGGAATATCAAGTGGACCTTCAACCCACCAGCCGGCTCTCACCATGGCGGAGTATGGGAGAGGTGTATACGGACGGTGCGCAAGGTCATGAAGGCACTGATGAAAGAGCAAGTGCTAGACGATGAGGGTCTCAACACCCTGTTGTGTGAAGTGGAGGCAATAATCAACGGACGACCTATCACAAAGCTGTCAGACGATCCACGTGACCTAGAACCTCTGACACCCAACCACCTGCTGCTGCTGCGCTCAGGACCTACTGTTTCACCCGGAAACTTTACCAGCCATGACAACTACTACAATCGGAGATGGCGTCAAGTGCAGTATCTAGCAGACATATTTTGGCGGCGATGGGTCAGAGAATACCTCCCGTCACTGCAGCAACGGCAGAAATGGCACAAGCAGCGGAGGAATTTTGCAGTAGACGACATCGTCCTGGTCTTTGACGACAACAAGCCCCGTAACTCCTGACCACTCGGTCGGATCCTGGAGGTGTATACCAACCGTAGAGATGGACTAGTTCGTTCCGTCAAGTTAAAGACCAGTACATCGGAACTCGTGCGACCAATCGACAAGATTGTGCTACTGGAAGCAGCCGCCGTTTCAAGGAATTAAGGAACTTATGAACACCGACAATCCATTAGTTTCAGTGGATTGCAGAACTCTCTTGAACAATACAATATAATCTACCAATTAATATCAGTAATAGTATTATCATTTAGTCAACCTCATGTTTCAAACCCTTTTTTCTATCTCCTTGTAAAGGCTATCTGCAGTACCGCCTTTAAGGGGCCGGAATGTTGGTTTTGAAACGTGATGTTAATTCGTTTTTTGGACGCAGGAACTTACTTTACCGTAGATGTTATCAAGTAATTGTCACTTTCAAACAAGGCCTTACTTACTTACTTAATCTACTGTGGTTGACCAGCCTTCAGCTGCTATGTCCGTTAGGGAAATAGTCATAACCGCTAGGTTTTGCGTACGTGTTCTCCGGTTAGATATATCCACGAGGTTTTCCTCCGTTAGGTCAGTTCAAGTGCAGATTTCACTGCGTCAACTTCCACTCGGCATTGGGCCATAGTTTCTCTATACACTGTTACTCGTCTATTCTATCAAGTCAAGTTCAGTGCGTGTGCAAACCAACGTGAGTAATCTATTCCTTGTTCTTTAGGGTTAGTTCTTAGGTTTTCTATTGTTATTTGTTTCGGTTGAGTTTCCTTTTATCGTTACTAAATCGGTTAGTTAGTTCTGTATGCTCGGAATCGCGCTTGATTAGGTCCATATCTCCAATATAGGGTTATTTTGCCATAAAAGTACCGTCCAAGTTACACACCGTGTAGCCTATTAATCGTTTTCCAGCCTTCCGTACGATCAGTATAAGTGCCGATTATGTTACACTTCCATGTTACGGACGTTATTGAGAATGTTAGCAACAGTTTCTTCATTTGTGTTATTTTATCTTTATACTTCGGTATGTTAGTTACGTTAGCTTCTATTTTCGTTATTGTATTTCAGTTCGAACCGGCATACGGTTTACATCATACGACTTACGGCTAAGCTTACAGCACGTAGTTTAATTCTACCTTCGTCTTGGCACGTGATTCGTTTCATTTGAGTTTGTATGGAACATTGATCTCTGTCAATTAAACTCTGTTTACATCGTAGTCAGAAGTTCTTGTCGAGTTCGTTTTAACACTACGCACTGCTCTACGCATGTGATTACTTGGATTTTTGGCCTGCTATATTCTGTCCTTGTAACTCACAGTCACTACTTTCTCTGTAATTGCCACATCAAAGTCGCCCCTCTGTTTGAAACGACACAAATCATTGTAGATTACCATGCTCAATCTCGGAAAAACCGGAAAGTCTCTTGAGGGATTTAACTAGCCCTACTAGCCCTCTTCGCGGAGGTGAGAACACTTGTCATTAGCCAAACAACAAAAACAACGACAACAAATCTTTATTCAGTAAAACATGTGCGAAAGTTGCGGCCATTTTCTAGGGACAAAGGCATACTATAACAAGAACTAGAACTCTTCCCTGATCAAAAGGCCCTTTAGACTACCTTTACCGTCATGTAATAAACTCCTCCAGGCTCGACTAACCATTAGGCCATTGCCCCTTCCTTTAGATGGGGAAAAAAACCCCGCAAGCGTACCTTTATCAACTTTAAGTCCATAATCAACTAAATGGCACCCACTTAAACACTTGGAACTAGTCCAATCACGCTTCAACGTCTCCCACAAGGGTTGCGCCCCCTTATTCTTATGCCTAAAGGTTTTTTTTTTCATTTTTAGTTTGTTTTTGACCTGTTCAATGAAGTATGTTGTGTAACAAATGGTTGAAATGAAGCCGTCCCATTCGATTTAACGTGGAAGTGGTGTATGCGGCTTTTCATCTTGGTCTCGTTTCAATTTTTCATCGAGCGTACATTTACTTGCACGCAACGCTCTTTCTTCGGGTACTGGGCACAAATCAACCTTCAGGGTCCTATCTCTTCCCCCTCGAGCAATACCCTGGATGGGGCTGGTCACGTGCACACCCAGATTTTGGGTGGTAAAAAAACCGTTGATTGGGAGGGGTAGAAGAGTGTTTCTCTGCTATTTGAGCGCGAACAATTTCATAAAAGTAGTACAAATAAAGAAATTTCACTCATCGATCACAGAGGTCTTGCTTTCCTTTGCTTTCTCTTCGAAAAATACATTGATTAATACAGGTAGCTTAAAATGAAAATGCAGTAAAGTTTAGTTCTTGATTCTCTCTGAGCAGACACTTCCATCTTCCGCGGACCAACCCAAAAATACCGTAAAAGTCCATGTTTAGGCCGCATCGTAGAAAACGGCCGCACTCCTAATTTGGAAGCTCGAATTTTGAAAAAAAAAAGTCTGAAGTTTCAATGAAGCCCTACTGGCAACAAACAAGGACCACCAAGTACGGTTTCAAAACACGCAGCGGTAGTTGCGAGCTTTCATAAGAACTAAATCTCTAGATAGCGAAATTTCACTTGTCATACCTTCTTTCTCTTTTGAGTTCACTACATCAAACTTAAGGTGCTCTCAGCTCTGGATGCGATTATCACTTTGAATTGCTCCATGAAGTTGAAATTCGTAGGTGATTGAAACGATACGAGCGAGTGCTTAGTAGCTAAGTTTTGAAATGTAGAGAGGAGTCTTTCATGTACTTGTTTAGCTTACAAAACAGGCGTAATCAGTTTTTCTGCCTATTTTAGGCGAACAGAGGCGAAAGCGAGGGGAGTGCGAGGCGCGAGTCGCACGCGAGGGGAGGAGCGCGAAAAAAATACCGCCTTTACGCATACTGTGGTGCAAGTTGTTCCGGCGTTCAAAAAACGCGGCTACCCAGTTCGCTACTTGACACGTGATCCTCGAATGTGTTTCAAATACAACATGGCCGTCACATCATCTTGTTCTGCGAAAGCGAGGCGAGCGCGAAGCGCGAGTCGCGCGGGAGGGAAAGAGCGCGAAAAAAATAACACCTGTACGCATACTATTGCTTTAAGCTCTTCCGCCCCCAGACACACCCTTAAATGACCAGCCAATCACAGCATTAAAAAAAGTGGCGCTCGAAAAGTGCAGGTAATCTTGGCGCGTTGTGTGCCAAATCTACAAACTTCCAAGGTCTTAGAACCTTTCTGGTGAAGAATGTGCGCTTTCAAGTGAGTTTTGATGATAATGCAGCGAAGCACGTCTGCGAAACTTTGAACTTTTTTTGGTCTTAGATAGTTTTTTTTTTCCCCTTATCTTGAATGAAAATTTATTATTATTGAACTTCTTGTCACGTTTCTTCCCTTTGGTTGCCTCTATTTGGGAATTTTAGGTTTTAAAAGTGAACAGTAACTTGCACGCTGCATTTCTGCATATTTAATAGACCTATTACGATATATTAAAATTCAGCCTAGCACTATAGACCTCAGCACGAGGCTCTGGGGAATCAACCACACAAACTCTGTTATTCCCTGAGGCCTCGTACTTAGATCTATTGTTTTAGGCTGAATTTCAACATAGCGAAATTGGTCTATTTACGACGACCTCTTTGGTTTGTTTGTTTAGTTTATTCGCTTCGTTCAAATATAATTTTTTTCGAGTATTATTCACTAACTACAGAAGTCCTGAGAAAAGAACTAAGTAGGCACTAATTTGACACAGTTGAAATATCGTTTATCTCAAAATAACTGGCCTCTTTTTGCCATCCTTTCATCTTTCAGTCGCTGCGCTGTATTATTTCGTCGCGCGGCGAAGAAATTATCTGATTTCTTGTTTTTAAATTGGTTTTTACATGTCTTTCGCTTTTATTTTCCAATGTTTTCTCAAATGTTATCTGTTAAAGTAAAAGAATAGAAATTCTCTTTTATTCGGTTTCGTTTTGTTCTCCGAAATCAATAATTAACTCATTTTGCACAATTCAATTTTCTCGGCTTTTGTCGCGCTGCAAAGAAATAATAATAATTTCTTGTTTTCTTATCAGTTTTACACATCAAGTTAAGTTCTTAATGTTGATGTTTTTTAATATTTTGGACCCTCATTTAGTCAACTTTAAATACACGATAACTTGAAACCTGATCTTGTGTCTGTGGTTACTGCGCATATGGTTTATTTTTTGTGCTTCCTCTCGCTCTGAAATATTCCACAAAACGACAGGGAATTACGGGTGGGTCGCAGCCAATTTCATGCAGGTGTAAAAGGGTTAAAGGGGAGGGAGGAAGGAGGCACGTTCGGAAATAAACGAAGGGCTTCTCGAATAGTTTCATCCACAGAACAAGATCATGCGAACGCCATGTTGTGTTTGAAAAACATACGAGGATCACGTGTCGTCAAGTAACGAAGTGGCTGCTGCGTTCATATTTGAACGCCGGAACAACTTGCAAAAGTATGCGTAAAGGCGTTACTTTTTTTTTTTCGCGCTCTTCCCCTCGTGTGCAACTCGCGCTTCGTGCTCACCTCGCTTTCGTCTCTGTCGCCTGAAATAAGCAAAAAAATTACACCTGTTCTGCAGGCTATACTTCTTTTGCTAAATTACACAAAAAAATTGCGAAAACAATAGAAATTACAAAATATGCCAATTGTATTTTCTTTTATCTAATCTTTTTAAAAATTGCTTTTGAAGTGGTTCATTGCCAACAGAACTACGAGCTATATTATTTTAAAGGGTACAATCATATAAATGTCAACAGAAATAAAACACTTACATGGTATTCAGTCATTAATCTGGTGTATCTTCCACATGCTGTGCACAACTCCTCGGCTTCTGATTTTGACATCTCAACACCATAGAGAGACAAGACATCCAGCTCAGGAACACTGCTGAGATGCTGAATCAGGACACTGACTCCTCGGCCAAGTTGATTGAATGATAGGTTAAGAGTCTTCAGCTCTGGTACATCCTTCAGTGCACGGGCCAGCGCTGATACTTCCTCTTCGCTCATCTGTGTGTCAAGCAACCACAGCTTCCTCAAACCAGGAACAAAGATCAAGTGTTTAGCCAGCTCCATAATCCCATAACCCAGCGGATTGGATGATAAATCAAGAATCCGTAGAAGTGTAATACTTGGTAAACATCGGAATACAGCTGTGGCTTCCTCTGCACCCATCTCTGTATTTCGTAGGTTCAGCTCTGTCAGAGAAGGGACACAGTCTATGTGGTTAGCCAGTTCAATGATCCCATGACCCAGTGCATTCCATGATATATCCAGTTCTTCTAGCTCATTTAAACGTGCCAATGAAGCTCCAGGTACCGCGGCCTCTTCCTCTCCCATATTGACATCGCTCAAAGTTAAGACAGTCACGTGATCAAGGTTCTCAACCAAACCCCTCACACTGCTGTACAACGGGTTCTTGGACAAGTCAAGCTCGTGCAAGTTACCAGCCTGGTACAGTGAACTGGCGATCTCATTAGCACATGTTGCTGTCAAATTGATGTTCTCAAGTTTTAAGCTGTGGAGATTGTCAGAAAAGTGAATGTTGGAAACCATACTCTCTATCAGCCCAGTGTCGTATGACGTAGAGCTTCTGCCGTAGATTTCGATCTTCTCAGGATGTGTTATGAAAGGTAACACGTTTTTCACAACCGTGAGTTCCTCACTTGTTGGGTAGTAAATTTCAATCTCTCTGACGAATGAAAGGCAATGCTGGCCAGTCTGGTCCAGTCTGTTCTCAGTCAAAACCAAAGCACTGCTGTGGTCTTCATTATTTGACAAGTCATCAACAGGCTTCTGAGAAGGAGACACTGGTGTTGATGTGAGTTCAGTGAGCAGTTCAGTAGGCAGAACGTCGTAGAAGCCGTTCCAAATGCGAGTAACACAGAGCAACATTTGCTGTCCTTCTTTCTTAAGGAAAAAGCTCTCTACTTCTAGACTGGAGTACTTTTTTACACTCCTGACTTCCCCCGAACACATCACGAGGGAAGTGTTTAAATCAAGAAGTACAGAGAAAACTTCATCATCTATTTGTTTCCCTTTATAACCTCGCTCAAAAAAAAGATAGTTTGGACGACTACTGGTGGATTTCAGTACGTGTTCTCTGGCAGCAATAGAAAACTGTTCACCATTTAGTATTAGAACACAATTAACACACTTAAGAAAAATTGGGAACACTGCTTGTCTGTCTGACGCTGCACAGGAAAACAAACAATCCGAACTGATAGAAATAAACCATTTTTGATCATTTGACAAATCCTCAACAGAAGGCGTCACAGTGAAGTTGTACGCTGTAAGACCTTCTTTGTCTCCTATCATCTGCAGATGACTGAGAACAGCGCGGGCAGCATCTGAAGACAACTCACAGGTGAATTTCAGAACTTCAAACATCTCCACTACTTTTTGAAAAGAATCAATTTTTGAAAGGCAGGTGACACTTTCATTTTTCTTATTCGTCAGTTCTTGAACGATGAACCTGGCAGCGACGAACTCCTGAACGGACTTATGGAGGAAATAGACGATTTTCTCAGGAATCGAACTTGAAAGCTTTGAAGTTTGCAAAAAACCAGTGTCAATAAATTTCTTACAGACATCGCTATCAGACAGTTTGCTAAAGCTGAAATGAAGACAGTTCTTCAAAAGAGCGTAAAAAGCAAGTTCTCCTAATCTCGATAGTTCTTCTGTGTATTCATCTATGCTTTGAAACTCGTCTTCTGAATCTTTTGAATTCAGGTGATACAAGAGGGTCTGCATGAATCTTGAGTAAAGGTCCGCTCCAGATGCGGGTAGTCCTTTCCTGTCTTTCTCCTTCCAAACTAGACACAACATTAATAGGAGAAGTGGTATCTTCGCCATGTCCCAAAGGTGTTGTTGTTTCCGCAGATATTCAACAAGCTCTTCTACGTCTTTCTGATCACTAAGGAACTTGCTTGCAAACTCTTTGACTTGCTCCTCACTATCGAACCCGTTGAGCTCGAGTTGAACATGACTCTGCTTGCTTAGTTCCTCTTCTTTTACTCGCCGTGTTGTGATCACAACACAACAACCTCTCAGCAGACTGCCTCTCCAGATCTTATCAACTGGAGATGATTTTCCACCGCTGTACTCGTCATAGCCATCAAAAACGAGCAGGACTTTGCCTTGGTTCTCACGGACATATTTATCCAAGTTATCGACTGCCATTGGATCATCAGCAGACATCAGTTCTGCAGTTTCCAGCATGGTGCGGAAATCTTGACAGTCGCAAACGTCTCGCAACTTAATTAATAGTAAAACATGGAACTTCTTTAGGATTTCTCTCTCGCCTCTGGTCCAGTCCACAGCAATTTTCTGAGTGAAAGTAGACTTTCCTATTCCCGGTCTACCGTAGACTAGAATTCTCTTAGGGTTAGGATGACGTCCGCAGCCTTTGAACATTTCAGCGTAATCTTGAATCTCTTCTTTCGTTGTTTCGTGAGGTTTTCTATCATCTCTCAGTATTGATAACTGGATGTAAATCTCATCAATATCTACTGTGTTGTCTGGGTCCCAAGGTGTGATTTTCACCTTACTCTTGGTGTTGTAAAACTCGTGCAGCTCTTCCAGGCACCATACCAAAAACTGTTTGGTTGGAGAATCTGTTGAGAAGAAATGAGAAGTCGTTATTGTTATCCCTCCCTTAATTTGAAAACTCTGATTATCTAGATCTGTTGTGTACGCCTATCGGTCTAAACAGTTGCTCGAGTTAAATATGTTACGACTGGTTTCAATTTAAACACCTCTTACTAACAGAGTTTGAGGTCCGTAATGTAAGTTAAGGACTGAGTTTTCTCCCTTTCAATTTCTGCTGGCCCAAGCACGAAGCGCGAGGGCCATAAATCGAACGGGAAAAAACGAGGTTTCGTAACATACAGTACTCGCTGCGAAGACAATGTTAGTAAGACATTTATTTTATCTCTAAGTGTGTTTGATGGCTTCGGAGACAGCTTTAAATTATAAGCAGCCGTACAGTAGATTATACTAAACTGACAAATCACAGTGCGCGTGGCAACAAAGCCTTACAAAAAAGTATAATGACAAAAATTTGCCCTCGTAGCTGGCGTTCTCCATATTTATTTTACAAAAGTTTGAGAGTTTCCATGCCTACGCGTGAAAGTTAATATATCTTTTTTTAATCTAAAATCCAGACAAAGTACCAGTTCAGTAGATTTCTAGTATCTTGAATTCTGCGCTACAATATCTTGAACTAAGACTGGTTCACCCGAATTTTCGTGGCAATGTTACAAATTTCATTCTTTTTTACGCATAAAGTCAGGCTGTCACTATGGTCGGGAATCAAGGATTTCCCCCACTACTAGGAGTGTGAAACACAGCTACTCTGATAGAAAACTAAGCATACACGTAAAAGACCTGGATAAAATCTATTACAGTAATGACACACTAATAACAAACAAGAGTTCTTTTTCTGAAATTTAAACTATCACTTTTCCAACAACATATCAAAAGCTTAAATCATTCACTCACTCATTCATTCAAGCTTACATACGAAAACAATGTGCATTGTAACAGAATAAACATCTTAGATGTTCATGCAGTAGCAACAACAACAAAATGTTGGAAATGACAATTTTCAAATAAACATTCAAAGAGTATACAATCATAAAATGTGTTTTCAACTAGATCAGAGACCTTTCTTGTCTCAATCTGACGATTTTAGTGGTACCTAATATTCTTTGTAGCTTTTCAGTTCTTTTCGTGTTGCATTGCGAACATAAGTAACTCATGAAAGCCTAATTAAAATGTCTCAAAGTTACATGCATGTGCACAAAAAAATTAAAGAATTTTGCCTTCAAATCATTCAATTTTGTTTCAATAGCTAAACAGAAGCCTCTTTTGGGGGGCTTCAAAATGCGTGAAAAAGCTTTTCCTTAAGTCCATTTCAGGGTTTTTCAACAATGTAGAGATTGCATTTACCGCTTGTATTGTCACTAAACCAGTAAGCGAGCAATGCTCCCTCCATGGTTTGCATTGCGTATGCGACATAAAACGTGGCTGAAACTGACATTAAGTTTTGGCTTCTAGAGTGCGTAGCAATGCTGTATTTACAGGGAACTGCTCCCGTAACTCCTAGAAGAAAATTATTCAAGTTACCTTTATGGGCATGAGTTCATATATAGAAGTTAGAAAATATCGCTTTGCATCAAGTGAAAACCATAATTTGTATTCATGATCTGCCAAATGTATTGAGTTTGAAAATAATGTCTTAAGTAAATAAGTAAGTAAAATCCTTTATTTAAAACACGATTATCGTTTAAGCACTACATGCTTGAGGGGTCGTGTATCTAATTAATTATCTAATTATTTAATTACCTACTGATAAAATGAATGAAATATAAGAAATTAACTTACTTTATCGCAAATCTGATTTCCCTAAATATTGGAATAGACTTTGCCTTTGAATAAAACTGTTTAAAATTACAAGAATCATTAAAATATTCTGAAACACAGTTCCACAGTACAGCTCCTCTGTAACAAACAGAATTTTTATGAAATAAGTGGAAAGTCGTGGAACGACGGCCTTCTTATGTCCTCTTAAGTTATACTGACTATTACGCCATACAACTAAATCTGAAATCATTGCGGGCATATTTTCGCAAGCTATGTTGTGGATTAGTTTGACAAGACTTCGCTTATACACATCATAAATCAAGTCCCATTGTGTGAGTTCCCTAACTTGTACTGATGGTGTGTCTCGTGGCAAATTAAAAATTAGCCTTCCAGCACGACAGTGCAGTGCTTGCAGGGATTTAATGTAATCCAGGTTGTAACAGTTCCCCCAAATAGCGAGGCCGTATGTCACTGAACGGCGAATCACCTTAAAGTATAGGGAAAGAAGTGATTTTCTCTTAAGAAAAGAGCACTTTTTCAGTAAGTTCAATTTTTTGACAAATTTGTTCCATTAGGTTACTCCAAACCTCTGCGAGGCTACTTTTTCCAAATTTTCTTTTTTCCAACCAAATTAATGTTCATTATATCAGGTAACATTTTCCAAAAAAATGAAAATAAAATATTAAAACGCGCGCGAGTTATTGGGAAAAAGAGGTTTTTTTAATAAAAGTTCATAAACCGTCAAGGTGTCATAATCCCCAAAAGGCATGGACTCCTCAGCGACCTTTTCGCGGCAAACGGCTTAATCCAGAGATCGTATATCAAATACTTTCAATTTGAGATTTCACGTCCGTCAAGAGTGCCTTTTTGTAATCACGCTTCGGCAATTGCTCCTCAGTTTCTTTTTGTTTTGTTGCACATCGCTTTTCTCCGTTTTGCCTATTATTGTTGACCACCGGCCTAAAACGTATGCGCCTAAAACCCCCGGGGGGGGGGGCACTGCCATATATGGGCTATATAGGTATGTGCCGCTGTGAAGGGTATGGTTTTCGAGCAGTTTACTCTAGGGTATATAAATCAGAGCGTTTGGGTCTAGAATAGGGTATCATTTTTCACAAAACTGACTGGTTGGTTGAAGATTTTATCTAGAGTAAGGAAACCAGAAATTGCCATTCAAAAATATAAAAAATATCAAATCGGCAAGTTAAAATTTACGCAAATCAGCCTCAACAGTGTCGATAGATGGGGGGATTTGGGGAGTTTACTCTAGTATAGGTTAGCAAAATTCAGCTGAACTAGCTCTGGTATAGGCTAAGGGTTCCAGGGTCCCAGCGGCACATTCCCACCCAGAAATTCCCAAAGTACCTCCCCCGGGCCTAAAACGTGACTGTAAAGTTATCGCTTTGCCGCGAAGCTCAACTTTCCTTACTGTGAACGCTAGGGGTTCTGTTATTTCATTGGCTGGCGGCATTTTGAGTTGATATATCCCCCTGAGAAGGCGTGATACGTTTATAAATCTTTAGAAGGCGAAAACTGCACTCGTTTTTCGAGAGAATCCCTCCTCTTTAAATGAATTAATCGGGTATGCAGAATCGACGGTTTTCCTTGAAATTTGACAAGAACATTCACTGATGGATAGGGAACAAAAACCTGTCGGCGAATTCTTTCATTTCAAATACTTTTCTCGTGGCGGTCTCTAACGCAACACGTTACGCGAATTCTTGGATAGTGGACTTGACAGATCTACAAAAAGATAACCAATACAAGTAAAAGAAAATGCTGACACGCTTTGAGAGATTGATGCTTTGTGATCAACACTGCACAGTTATTTTGCATCAACGATTGCATTTGATATCCGATTAATTCGCCGGAATTTCAGTCGGTTGTTTTAACGTTAACGGCTTCTGCCGCCATGGGAAAGCAATCGGCAAAAAAGAATATAATTTTATCGAATTCTACATTTTATAACCTTTCTATTGATATATAGTTTGTTGGGGTTTCCTTCAAAACAGCGTGTGTACGAATTTTTTTCTGAAGGACACCCGCGAAGGTTTGAAGTAACCTTAATGCCTTAAGATGATTCGCCCAAGTAAGTTTTCTGTTGATCGTAATGCCCAGCAGCCTTGTGTGACAGACCCATGCAACGTTGTCATTTCCAATGGTGATCAAAGGGAGTGGACCAGTGAAGGATCCCCGGTGGAACAACATCACTTCACATTTTGAAGAGTGCGGTGTTAACGAGTTAGTCATGCACTATTTGTTAAGCTCATTCAGTGCGTTATTTAGTAGGTTACATGCTTCATCAACGGTGGATCCGATGCAGTAAACTGTAGTATCGTTAGCATACAGGTAGAGATTGCCTGATGTCACAACCTCTGGCATGTCATTGGTGTATAAACTAAACAAACACGGGCCTAGTACCGATCCTTGAGGGATGCCGCACGTCACATTTAGCTCCTCTGACTGAGTGGAGTTCACAACCGTAACCTGTGTCCGGTGGTGCAGATAATCTGTAAGCCAAGAGAGAAGGTTGCCCTCGATTCCAAATTTGATTTCCAATTTATGTAACAGGGTGCGATGAGAGACACAGTCGAAGGCTTTTCGAAAATCAATAAAAGCAGTAGCAACCACCAAATTATTGTCAACAGCTTGTCTCCAACTTTCTGTTAAATGGACAAGTAATAACTCGGTCGAGTGGCCCTTACGGTAGGCCCATTGCTTCTCAGTCAGTAGAAAGAGGAGAAACTTCCAGTCAACCAGTGATGCAGTTTTGTTACATATCAAACTGATAATAACATCAGAATGACATATCGGTGGCCTAGGTTAAGCATACATTTGTATAGATTTCAAGATTTCCCCGCCATGGCTCAACAAATATAGATCCTCGCGAATAATCAATGGCCTTTTAGAAGTCTATTAATATATTATTTATAAATAAAAGTAATCAAGATATTCAGCTGACTGCCTTGCACTGGTTGCAAAATTGCAATCGAATGATTCAACAAAATACCGTATTAATGGGTCTTGGATTGGGTTTCTTTGTTTCTTATCCCACTGAAATTTCTATATTTCCAGTGGGTGTTTCACGAATTTCCCTGATCCAGAATTATCAAAGGTTCTTTTGTATCCAACGTTCCCCACTTCCCCAAAATAGTCGTAATGCCCAATACGTATCTGACTTTCACTAATATGCACACAGTATTTGCACATGGAATAGCAACAGCAGGCATGAAGAATTTCTTGGATTGCTCCCAATAATTGCTTTAATTAACACCATGAAGGTGATTCCATTAAGGTATCATGGTAGGTGGATTGACAGTGTTTGGAAATCACGCTCTTACGCTGGCGCTTTGAAAGAAAACCCTATCAACCTATACATTTTCTGAAAGCTTAATAGTTATAGAATACAATAATATCTTTGAAATTTTCTAAAAAGCTATTGTCGCAGTGATACTAAAAGAAATACCCAGAAACACTGCTTCGCTTAAACTGGTTCGCTTCCTCGCGTGAATTATCGGAGCGGCGTGATTTACATCGGAAATGTTTTCTTACACATCACCCTCAAAAATCTTGTCTGCGATTTTCCAGATGTGGTTTGGTTTTTTTTCTTACACCCTCCTAAACTTTGATATTTTTAATGCGGACGTTTCCCTCTACAAAAGAGACCATAACTTTGAAACGGAAGCGAAATTAAACAAAGCCCGACACGGTTTTTCGAAGGATGTATCCTAGAACATACCTGCCGATTTTCAGCCAATTCCATCCGAAGACGCGCGTAAACGAACTAAAAATGTTCATCCGTGTATGCAGTTTTATTTTATCGAGGAAAACACGAAAAATCTTTTATGAGATTTGCATGAATAGGTGTTAAAAATCCCCTCCGCACTGACAGATGTCGGCATGGATCAGTTTACCCCAACAATGGGTTATGACGACTTGAAATAAACAGACGACTAATATTCTGGCGCGGAAACCCGTGTGGCAGTGAAGTCGTCCGAGAAGGGACAAACTACAAGTTAAACTGCCGTGATCTTTTACCTAAAAGATTTCGTCGGCAGCATTGGTATTATGTTGCTTAAGTTTAGGCTCCTTCGTTCTCCAGACATTTTTTGAAACCATGCCTCGTGAAGCCAAAAAGCATGAAAAAGAGGAATCTCGAGGTCTACATTGTCACTGATTGTCAACATCTACATCTGCGCTTGACTCTCTCGTTGTGGAAGTTTCGGAATCGCGTCCGTTCTACAACAATTTCGTGCGACTAGCACTTGTTGTATTTTGTCCTTTAGCTTCATTGGTGGGACTATTGTCCTCGAGTTCCTTCAACCATTCTTCTTGGTTACAGTGCGACCCTCGGTCGCTCAGAGCCAAAGATCTTGTTCGACGCTGAACCTGTGGGTTCCACCAGATTTTCGCCTCTTCGGCCTCTTCGAAGACGAAAATGGGCAAGAATTTCTCGTCCTGACATAAAGAAAATTTGACAAGAACGAAAGCCAACTTGAGATGAAACAACCAGATCAAGAACAGTTCGCGTACACAAAATGACAAATGAAATATCACACCGCAGTTCGCGTTACTTGTGACAACTGGCGGTGAATTTTAATTAGAGGTGTCAACGCGCTGCAAGGGGTTAATAATATTCAAAACTAGTTTTTTTGCTTTAACTTAAAAAGTAAAAAAAGCTCTTTCCCCCATTCTTTTTGCAAAATATTTATCTCAGTCTTCTCAATTTGAACAGCCGAAAAGAGATTTTTCGCATTTTTCGTAAAAATCCACCTACCATGATACCTTAACTTTGATTGTGCATCTTTGCTGCGCATAACTCCTTACGTCTTCAGCGTGCGCCGTTATGAGATTTCTTTCAAGGTAAGCTCGAAACGGAAAAAAATTGTCGTTTTCTCCTAAACAAGCACAGACACCCCCACTTTTTAAATCCATAAATTTAGATCCATGGCATACGATTCAGTATATCAAGTGCTACAATATATCGCAAAAAAAAAAAAAGATCAAAATTCTGCTTTCAGATATTCATATTAAAATGTTGCAAAGAACACATGCAGCAAATTCTTTACTTTGTTTCATAATCTTCACTCCTTGTCAACGAAAACAGTTTATAATGTAAGGCCAAGAAATGACTTTGTTCAGAAATTACAGTTCCACTTTCTGATCACTAGGGCTCGTAATAAGAACCTAGCAGATCGCATAGTTACCTAGGCTTGATTTTCAGCCGTTTTGTGTACCTGCGTTCTTTGCCATTTTCTCCCCGCGCTGCTCGCATGTTAATTTCAGGGACAACCGATACAGACCAGTGATCCAGCCGTTCATTGAGAGGAGAATTAACAACCAGACTCCCAAAACGGCTGGAAATCGAGCATAATAGCTACCATGACCGGCCATTCGTATTACACCAAAAAGAGCATGGTAAAACACATTTTTTTTAAATTGCACTTTGTAATACTGTAGTGTATGCATAACATACGCGGGGAGTAGATCACCATCGTGCGTCACGCATAAGTAACACGCACGACAGAGGCGCGAGATTTAAAACCCGAAAGACCAAAACTAATATGGCGGCGCGCGGCTTTTTTCGCGCAAGGTCACTTTTGTACTGTTGGAGACGTAATTCGCATATAAAGGAGGCTTTACCTGCTAGAACAACCTTAGTCAATTCTCTGTTTTTAAGAAAAACTGTTTCGGGAATTCAATGTTTCCCAAATTTCAAAGGCAACTCGATCGATCGTGACAGCCACTGGGAGCGTATGAAGGACTCGCAAAACATAACAAATCTACCCAGAATTTGGGTAAAAATCCTACAGAGTAAGCCCAGGAGGTTGTCTTAAACGACAACTACAGCTGTAAATGATTTTTTAGCAGCAAACAAAACAAAACGCCTGTTCGGAGCCCGCTCGCCCGCGCGGGCACATGAAGCAGTCAGCGGTAGTCAAAACAGCTCATGAGCAGCTGCCTATCTTATAAAGTCTGGATTTTTGAATGCGTGTCTACGCGCGTGGGAACAACGGAACACGCGAAGGCTTTTACATGAAAACAAGCCCGGTGACCCCTTCTTTTTATTGTTTCAATAAAATATTATTATTGAGAGGAAACGTCAGAAAAAAAAATTCTACGGAAGGAAATTTGCACTTTGAGCAAATTGCCGTTTTTACAAGTTTACAAGAAATCGGCTCCGTAAAATTATTTCAAAATTGTTGTGCATTTTCATTTTCAGATGCCAAAAGCTATTGATTAAATAAAACTCGGGGTCACCAGGTTACTTTTTGAGTTATCCTAGACAACAGTTTATTTCTACTACTGTAAACAACTAAAAGAATTTACAAGATTATAATTATAAATAAATAAATAAACAGTACAGTACATACAGTAGTGGGAGACCCAAAATAACTAAAAAGCTAAACTAGTTGGGTGACCGTAATTATAATAATTAAAAATGTGAGAGTCAGGAAAGAGGCACAACAAATACATTGGTACACATAAATATCATAAACTTGGTACAAGAGTAAATATACAAAACAAAACAAAATAAATAGATATAAACCATCAAGGTAGTGACATAAGCGAAAAATCAGGTGTGGAAAATCCTTTTGGAATGTTCCCATGGTAACTGCTGACGACGAAATAACAGCTGTTTTAGGTCAAGTATAAATTACGTAATCCAAACCTACAAAAATATTACAGTGGCCCTGGTCTGTCTCTTTGTTCTATTCTTACAAAGTTATGAGCCGTCAAAAACCTGAAAACTGGTACGAGCCACCTTAAAGAACTGACCAGATTTGTTAAATACCTTCCACTATGAAGCGTTTGGGATCTTGGCCACTTGTACTTGGTACCACTCTCTCTGATTGCTGCGATGAACTCTGCTTTTCTGCTGATGCATCCAGCAAGAAAGAAAGAAATTTAATGTTAGAGTAGTCTTAGAGGTTAATCCTTTGAAATAAATGAATGCCCATACATTTCCAATAACACGAGTTAGGTTCATATTTATCAAGACTTGGAACCTGATCTTAATATCCTACATCATTAGAAACTGGATCACTGGCTAATACAATTCAAGAGTTTTCATTGACTTAGCAATCATGCTATATAATGAGCCATTATACCATACTCTACAAATATGGGAGCGTACGCGCGATCTTTTAAGGCGTTTTTTTATTTTTTTAATTTTTTTTCATCTTATCTTAGTTTTCTATATTTTGGGGGCGTTTTAAATACAACAATCATTCCACTCACGCTCATTGAATATGAGATGATTATAGCCAAATCATATCCAACAAACGCAAGTGGAATGATTGTTCCATATCGTATCTTTTCAAAAGGCTTCAAACAGATCAGGTGAGTATGGTTGAGCCATGGTTCATACTTGGCGAGATGTGCTCGAGCCAAACCACTCATGGTGAGATCACTCAAGTTCGATATGCCACCGAAGCGTACCACAAAGGTGTGATTAGACATTTACCATAACCAAATTCGACCAAACTTCCGGAGATATATTTCTAGCTACTGTGATCTGTCAGGCGTTCCTGTAATGTGGTGCGCACGAGTTTAAAATTTGGCAGGAAAGTTAGGACACCCTTAGCCCCGAAAACAATTCATTGAGTGCTCAATATTCTATTTTTTTTTTAAATTTTACTCACGCAAAATTACTTTACTTGAAAGTGACCATGATATCAAAGCCATATCATGTAAATTAAAGAGAGGAAGAGTTATGTTTTGATGGAAAAAACAAGGAATTGTAAAACTGTCGGGTAATGGATTTTCTGGTAGGGAAAAATTTAGAGGATGCTGGAGGAAGAAGCATTTTGTTATTGCAGTGGGTGATGGGTATATGGGCATTAGCTCACACAGTGACAGCATCAAAGAAGTTTGACCTCTTGTCTGCTTCTGCACTGGTCCATCAGTGGGTATGCGAGAAACAAGTAGTCTTGTTGAATTGTTCTCAAAAAACTGACTTCAACTGCTTTTAAATGACTTCACACCTCTTACATTTGCACTTTTAGTCTCTAGTCTGCTGTGAATGATCTTATAAACCTCAAGACTACAAAACAAAGGGAAATGAAATGGCCTGTTGTTGAAATCTCTGAGAAATTATCACATGTACATTTTCTCTTGCGTACGTATTTTGCATTAGTTCTGTACCTCTAAAATGTACAAGCACAATTTCATGTGATCATTGTTACTTGTACCTTTGTAATGGGGCCATTCCTGGAAAACAACGGGATTATTCAAAATTTTTGCAACTACCGAAGCAGCCATCACGCTAGCAAAAGGACTCCAATTCTCTGACACGCTCTCAGTACCATCAGCATAATCAGCAATTCCTTTCACTACTAGCCATTCGATCTGAAGATCAAATGCCGCTGTGAAAATACCTGAAACAGAAAACCGTACAGTCTGTATTAGAGCTTTAATGATGAGGACAGAACACTGTAGCAAGAGTAATGTTATCTCATCCAAATGATTATGTATGCAGTATATTACAGTAATAGACGAGGAGAGCAAGCATTGTAAAATACAGACTGACATAAGGGCCAACAATAGTCAGGTCGAAAGACTTCTTCTTTACCACATGCAGTCCACAACAGCAGTAGAGCTAACACTCGGAAGGCAATTTCTGTTTATTTCCAGCACTAAAATCACTTCCGAGTTAATTCTAATGAGTCACAACTTTCCTATGACAAAACGAAGATGAGGGGAGAGAACTCACAACCTACATGTGCATGTAATTAATGCAATGTGATTAGTTACAAACCAAGGTCGTAGCTAGTAAAAGGTAAACCAAGGCCTCAGTCATTTTTTGTTTGTTTGTTTGTTTGTTTAAAAATAAGTGTAAATATATTAGGTCTGCGGTCTTCACTTATATCCAGGATTGAACGCTAAAGAGATTCATGCTCCCTATGATAAGCATCATTAACAAGTGTCATTTTCATTTGACTTCATATTTGACATTTTTTTGTGTTTTGGTGACTTTTTTACAAATGAGGACACTGTGATGCTTGTCATAAGGAGCATGAATCTCATTAGCGTTCAATCCTGGACATATCTGACAGTCTTAGCACTCGCGCATGCGTCGCTTAGGAAGCATATGGTTCAGTTCTACTTTTTATGATGTGAAGTATACATGAAATAACTCATATTTGAACTGCAGTTGTAGATCAAAGTGAAGAATAATCATCGCAGTAAATTTTCCAATTAATTGAAAAGAATAAGCCTGAAAAAAAACAGGGCTTCAACGGGATTCGAACCTGTGACCTCCGCGATACCGGTGCGATGCTCTACCAACTGAGCTATGAAGCCACGCATTGGGAGTGAGGTCAATTAATTGAGTTCATATCTTCCAGTGAGGAGTGAAATGATGTGAAGTGTATATGAAATCATTCATATTTGAGCTGCGGTTGTAGATCAAAGTGAAAAATGATCATCGCAGTAAATTTTCCAACCGCAGTTGAAATATGAATGATTTCATATCTACTTCACATCATTTCACTTCTCACGGGAAGATATAAACTCAATTAATTGACCTCGCTCCCAACGTGTGGCTTCATAGCTCAGTTGGTAGAGCATCGCACCGGTATCGCGGAGGTCACAGGTTCGAATCCCGTTGAAGCCCTGATTTTTTCTGGCCTCTTCTTTCCAATTAATTGGAAAATTTACTGCGATGATCATTCTTCACTTTGGTCTACTTATTTTCTTGTTCCAGTTTTGTTCAAAGTTTGTTTTACTATTGTGGGTAATAAAAGCTAAGTTACAGAACCCAAGGACGCGTGGAAACATCTTTATAGGAAGAGGAAATTAACCGTGAACATTGCCTCAGTCATAATTTTTTCTGGCTACTGCCCTGCAAACCGTCGAAAACATTAGCATACAGTGCCGCTCAGATATAAGCGAACTACGCATACGCGTATTATACGTGCGTATTTTGCGTATTTGGCAGAAACCAGTAAATTGTAAATTGTCTATTCAATGGTTAAATACTGTCTCTTTTAATAGAGTGACCAACTGCACAGATTGCAAAATGTTTGTTTCAGTTAAGTACGCGCCTATACTCTATACGCGTAGAAAATATTCAAACCAAAGAAAATTCTTTCTCTCGCTCTGTGGCAAGCTTTCAAGCCATTGAAAACAACAATGACCATTACGAAAAGAAGAAACAGTTAGCTCATACATACTAATGAGGCATACGCGCGTATACTGTATACGAGTATGTGGGTATATGCATACGCGTAAACGCGTTTTTGGCTGACGCGGATTATGCGTATATTTTGGTTCGCCTATATCTGAGCTGCACCGTAGCTACAGTAATCGCATGATTTCAAGTGCAATTTGGAATAAATAAGCACAAGTAAATTTTGTAAGGCCAACAAAAATGCACGAGCCTGTAGGACAAGTGCAATTTGTAGTGTAAAAAATATACTAGTGCTTATAATTTAATCCACATTGCACGAGAATAGTAATGTGATTACTTAATAATGTTACACTTGAAAATATACTATTTAAGGTCTTTATGAACACATTAATTATTTCATTAGGCAGGCTGCAGTGTGCTTAGTTTTCAAAATATCTTCAAAACTTTCCAAAAATATTTGCAAAATTTCCAATAATGTTGCCAATCTTCAGATGATCTTTGTCACTCTTCGCAAATCTTTGGGAAGGGTTTGGATGACTGTCGGAAGTGTTTAAAAAGGTTCTGGTGATATTCAAAAGCCTTCAAAACGGTTCCGGCAATCTTCGGAGGTGTTCGGAAAATGTGTAATTATCTTCAGCTCACTTCACAAGGCTTCCGGCGAACTTCGACCGCCTTTGACACACCTCAAATGATTGTCAGTAGTCTTTCCTGTAATTTGCACTAGTGTTACACTTTTTGCACAGGTGTTGCACTTGAACTGCACTGCTCTTGAATTTTTACAGCTGTTAGGGAATGCATTGCACAAATCCCTACTGTAACATTGTCAGGTTTCAGTGAACTGTCAACATGGATAGTTCATGCCCACACTACACAAGAGCCCTGTACTCTATGATGAAGAAGTGGGGAGGGGAGAGGGAGAGACTACGTTAGCAAAAACAACCCTAGATATTTTGGGGAGGTTGCTATTGGTAGTGAAATAAATAGAGGAGAAAGTGTCAATGATAACTTAATAGCTGTTAAAAAATTTGTTCTCACACAATAGCAGACCTGTTGTCTATGCCCACTATGGGGACTGAAATTAAACAACAACCTACCTTCACCTTCCATTTCAATCGCAGTTGCCACAGGATAGGACTCAGCCAGTTCCTCACGCCGCCATCCAGCACTGACCTGCTCTGGACCACTTAAAATCTCACCACAATGTACTTTGACTTCTCGTGCTTCTGGGCTTTTCAAGGGTGCCTTCCAGCCATGGTCGGCATATTTGATGAGGTCGAGAAAATGTCGGCTAACATAACTTCTCGTGTCAGCTGACTGCTCTCCTTTACTGGTGACGACTTTAAATGCATAAGTTGATAACTTCGCAGAGACAACAACATCTCCTAACTTCGTTTTCTCTGGGTTCAGACCACTGCAGGTTCCCACAGAAATCACACCCTTGGGTCTGAGTACAGTGACAGCATTTTTCACACTTACAAGAGAGCCGCCAGGACCAGCTGAACCTTTATCACATTTGATCAAAGCAACATTCACTTTCTTCTCTTGTCCTGCACCCTCATGTCCAAAGTAAACAAAACCGATACCATGGAAGTAGCATTTAAATGGATCTTCTAACTGCATATAACAAGCTATGAACTCACAGTTCGTGACAGTCACCAAAAGAATTTCAACAGGGAGATTCAGGTCATTTTGATCCTTAATTGGCGCTTGAATATCCTTTATCGATGGAAGGCTGAAACTAAGCTCAGGGGGAACATCACTGCCATCATTTGAATTGCTACCAGTAGTGTTCTTTGCAGCTTTTGCCATTTTTATCAACTGTTTTTGGGAGTGTTCCTAAATAGCAACCAACAGAACAAAATTATCACCTGTGCAGTAAAACAAATTTAAACAATAAACTTAGAAAGAAAACTCCTTCTTTTTAACCTGTTTACAGTGTGATAATAATTGTTATTCTGAAAGTGAAGAATGATCATCGCAGTTAATTTTCCAATTTAAGCAATTGGAAAGAAGAAGCCTGAAAAAATCAGGGCTTCAACGGGATTCGAACCCGTGACCTCCGCGATACCGGTGCGATGCTCTACCAACTGAGCTATGAAGCCACACATTGGGAGCGAGGTCAATTAGTTGAGTTCATATCTTCCCGCGAGGAAAGAAATGTTGTCAAGTTTATATGAAAATAGTTCATATATGAACCGCGGTTGTAGATGAAAGTGAAGAATGATCATCGCAGTTAAGGCTTCTTCTTTCCAATTGCTTAAATTGGAAAATTAACTGCGATGATCATTCTTCACTTTCATCTACAACCGCGGTTCATATCTTTCACAGACACCATCTGTGCTGTAACCAGAGAAATACTTAGAACGAAGTTACAAATTGAACACATCAACTTTTTAAAAATGTTACTTCTGCTGAGTTTTGAATCAAGTTCAAGTGAGATTGATGTCCCTTAATATGCCATGCAAAAATAAGTTCGAATCAATATTCAGTCCATTAAGGCCATCATGAATGGAGTGTCCATATCATGCGAACAAGGGTTTATAACTGAGTAATAAATTGCAGGAATTCATGCAAATACTTCAGACTATCATTAAACCATTTACAAACAACTACAGACTGTTAATGTTACTTGCTAGTTTAAAATGCAAATCAATTTGAAATGCTGCACATTATGTAAATCAAAATATGTCCATACTGTAACACATCGCACATCAATGAGATGTTCAATAACTATTGCAGACTAAGAAAAGTAAGAGTAGGTGGATGTAGTAGACATTCATGCAACAACACTACTCACCTCTAATTACAATAATTGAAAATCATTGAATATTCAGGATATATGTCTCTGTATTCAGTAAAATCTTGGTTCTTGAGTGATCCCTAAAGTACATAGAAAATAAGAAGACAAGTGTGGCAATATACACATGGATATATGTACATGTATGTCCCAGGGGAGGGGGGGTACTTTCAGAAAAGTTGGGTGGGGGTGTGCGGCCCACTTCCCAAAACCCTTACCCTATTTATAACCAAAATCTGCATTATTTGCTACCCTATTTATGACCTGTCCAAAAATTTGATAGCCTATTTATGACCATTGCAGCTGACACAGTAGCCCTAAACCTAAGTTGCCAAGGGCTTTTGTTGATGGTTTAATCAATAAAGGTGAAAAGGTAGCTTCTTCTAAGAAACAAACCCAATTCAAGACTAGAGTGCTAAAACCATACCCAAAATGGCCAAAATCGATACCCTATTTATGACCAAAACAGCTGAAAAAACCCTACCATTTTGGGCCGCACATACCTATATAGCCCATATAAGGGAGTAAACTGCCTCCCCCTCCCCCCAATGTATGTCTGGCAGCCTTGATTTAATCTGCACTATAAGGCATTTGGTATACTGAGCAACATTCTTTTGTTCATTACAGGTAATAAAATATTTATTAATAATTATTTTTTTGCTTGCGATTACCAGGGGTTTCATTAACATTTCCAGCAGGATTCATAGGCAGGCAAAACATTTTGACCTGACCTTCTTTAGAAAAACTTTCCTCCAGATGGTCAAACCAGGAGTCACAGTTATATACACTGTACATGTACACAACTTACTGTAATAACAAGTGGGTGTCTTGAAAACAAAGGCCCCCAAAGACCGCTAAGACCCCAAAACTTAAAAACAAAGACCCCCCATTTTTTACAATTTTTGGGGGGGTAGCCCTCTCCCCAGTACCCCCACAAAAATCGGGGGAGAGAGGGGAAGCCATTCTTGTAATTTTTTTTCTTTGTCAACGACACTGATTGGAAAAGCTAAACACTTTTCTGGTGTTGAACTTTTTTCACCAATTGATAAAACCATGGACCAGGCATTAAAATGAATTTCCCGAAAATGTATAACCGTCTAGGTTTGTGTGCAGTCGAGTGCAATTCAGTTACCTTATTGTTACTTATTTTCATGGGTACTTAATTTTGCGATTTTCTGAAAACATTTACAGATTGAAAAATACACAAAGATCCAATTTGACTCATCTATTTTCTGTGGGGACCAAAAACCATACAAACTAGTATGACCAAAAGTTAGGAAGTACAGGCGAGGTCAATGCAAGATGTTGTGTGACTAAGAAAAGTTTAACAGATGTGTACTGTGACACAATTCATCGGGAAGCGATTTATGATTAAGTCTGCCCAATTGCCAAGAACTCAGGCAGTATCTGCTTTCCTGAATACTTTCGGTCATGTTTGGTGCCGCACAGCACTGGCACCGGCTACAAAAAATTTTACGTCAGGCCACTCCTCCCTATAAAGTCTGTGTGAAGTTGCAAGTCACAGTAGTGAACTAAAATTAGACTGAACAGAGTTACGAGAATATTTGAGTGAGCTTTTTCACAAACTGTGCCTTGAAAAGATGAGTATTTTACCGTTCCTGCACTTACTTTGAACATGCTATAAAATCCAAGATGATCTATTTTCAAATTCCCTCTGCCCCTCCAAACACCCCCCTCAAATAAGACAAGTTCTTTAGGTTGGGTGGAAAGAAAAAGGAGAGAGTACTGGGACAAGGGGGGAGTACAGTACAGTTGTCAGTTTGTCTACCTCGTGTTCCTGACAGAAGATTAATAGCGGAGGGTGGTACTTATTTTAAAACTCTACCCCTTCCCCTCAGAAAAATACAATTTTGAGGGGAAGTGACCAAAAAAAGAGAGAGTACAAACAGAAGACTTACACTTTCAATTTAAACTATGCAAATTATTGTACACATGAAAAATTACAAGAATGGCCTCCCCACAGAAGTCCAAGTTTTCCAGCGTACTGGGGAGAGGAGTATCCCCCAAAAATGTAAAAAAGATGGGGGTCATTGTTGTCAAGTTTTAAGGCCTTAGGGGGTCGTAGGGGGTCATAGGGGGTCGTAGGGGGTCTTAGGGGTCTTTGGGGTCTTAGGTATGTTAGGGGGTCTTTGTTTTCGAGACACCCACAACATTAGCAGTTGTGAAATTAACCCTTGGATGTACAATCTAGCTCATACCCACACCGTGGTACAAGGGGGGGGGGGGGGGGGAATGGAACCCCTACCCTGGCTTTTCATTCTATTAAGGCATAGTGAAATAAATTTAAACTGAGTAGATAGCCCTGACGGATGACGCAGATGATATCAAAGAGGTGTGGGGACGATTCAAGGAGGTCTACAACAAGAGTGCCAAGAAGGTGCTGGGAGAGAAGAGGAGAGTGAAGAGTGACTGGATCAGTGGGAAGCCCTACAGGAAGATTGAAGAGAGGCAAGGGTTAAAGGCAAAGATAGGATGTACACGGTCTGCCCGCATGAAGGAGACAGCTGCTGATGCATATACAGTGAAGGACAAGGAGATGAAAGCCAGCACCCGGGCAGACGAGCAGAGATGGCTGAACGACTTAGCAGAGGAAGCTGAGACAGCAGCCACAAACAACTGCAGTGGTGACCTGTACCACCTCACAAGAAAGATAGCTGGACAAGGAAGGAATATAACTACCATCAAAGATAAAGAGGGCAAGACACTTGTAAATGACGACGAAGTGTTAGAAAGGTGGAGGGAACACTTTGAGGAAGGTTTTGAATGTACAACGACCTCACATACCCCTGCCAGTGATAGATCAAGCACTTGGGGTCATTACAAGCATCGACACTGGTGACATCTCAATTGTTGAAATTAAGAAAGCGATCCACCGCCTGAAGAATGGCAAGAGTCCAGGGATTGATGGCATCAGCGCCGAGTTGCTCAAGTGCTCCGAGAAGGATGCTGTGAAACAACTCCACTTACTTATTAACGCTATCTGGAAAGAACAATGTCTACCAGAGAACTGGAAGAAGTCACTCATAGCGAAAGTGCCCAAGAAGGGTGACCTCACTCAGTGTGATAACTATTGCAGTATATCCCTACCCTCCATACCAAGCAAAATCCTATGCAGGGTCCTCATTGACAGATTGAAGAGTGGCATGGATGAGATAATTAGGCAGGAGCAGGCAGCATTTCAATCTGGAAGGGGAACCTCTGTGCAAATCTTTGCTCTTTGGAACATCCTTGAGCAGTGCCAGGAATGGCAAGCACCATTGGCTTTCGACTGAAATATCTGAGAGAGACTTTGGGACATCATGTGGCAGTATGGCATCCCTGACATCTTTATCAGGACTTTTAAGGCACTACAAATGTATATCATCAGAGCTCAAGCTGCATCACAGAAGGTGGAAGGTATTCTAGCTGGTTCAAAGTGAAGAGTGGCGTGCGGCACACAAATGATAGGAGACGTGGCTTGAGATGGAAATTCACATCAGTCCTAGAAGACTGGACTATGCTGATGATGTTGCTCTCATTTCAAGCAAATTTGCTGATCTCCAGGAGAAGACCAATAGGCTAGTAGCCACCACTTGGGATGAACCACAGATGCATGCACTACATCAGGATAGAAGGAGAGGAGGAAGATGTAGAATCCTTCATGTAACTAGGTTCAGTACTTGACAAACTTGGCGGCACAAAAGCAGACATCAAGAGGCAACTAGCACTAGTGAGAACTGCATTCACCAGACTTCAGAACATCTGGAGTTCAGGTAGATTCAGCCAGAAGACCAAGTAGTCCACCCTGAACTCGAACGTCCTCTCTGTGCTGTTGTAAGGAGCCAAAATGTGGAGGGTGACAGCAACTGATCTCGACAAACTGGAGTGCTTCATCGCACATGCCTGAGGAGAGTGCTGAGGAGATTCTGGCCCAACCATCTGAGCAACGAAGAGCTGTGCGAAGCCACAGGGAATACGCCGGTGTCAGTCCTTATACGAGTGAGAAGATGGCGATGGTTAGGGCACTTACTGAGGAAATGTCCTGACAACGCCTCGAGGACTGCATTGACGTGGGCACCTGAAGGTAAGAGGAGGTGAGGTCGACCAAGAGAGACATAGAGAAGAACCGTGGAGAAGGAAAGGAACAAGCTCAAATGGCATACATGGGGAGCTGCTGCTGCATCGGCCTCAGACCGGGATGGGTGGCGTGATCTTCTGGCTGGACTCAAGACTACTCATGGACCCAATGAGGATGAGTGAGTGTTAATTTCAAAACTGTCTAAGTTGTGTATAACTGACACAATCAATAATTATTATGTCTTCACAGATTCTTTGTACTTGCTACTGAGCTGATCACGATTAACAATGTAAGTGACTCACCTTTACAATTTAAGCTGACTGGTGTTAAAGATTTTAGCAGCAATTCAAGAGTGATGATTATACTCTACATTAATGCCTGTCAGTTGAGTCCTGAGGGAGGCAATAAATATGAAAAAAGAAAACAAGGTTAATGTCATTTTCACCCTTTCACTTAAAGTTCTTGTGTCCAGGCTTGTGTCCAGGGCTCAGCTGCATTGCATATGTTCCATTGATCCATAGACCATTGACGATCAAGGACTCAGACGAAGTTGGTGAAGGTAAATGAAGGTTGATGCAAGGAACATAAGAATGTCTCTAAAACAAACATATAGCTTTCTAGAAGTAAAGCTACAACACCCTGACACTTTGATACTAGAAATCTTGCTTGTAAGGTTGAAATATCTTATTGTCATATATTGTCTTTCAGGTCAATAAATACTCACCACCAATACTTTGATTATTGCTTTCATGGGCTTTTCATGATCAGAGTTGATCCGAGTCGATTCAGCCCAGACTGGTAATCTGAATTTTATCTGGTCCAACTTTTGTAGTCCTTCCTCTGCAAATTCAGTTAAACACATTTCCATAAATCCAGTCATTATAAATATTACTTCATTGCGATAGAAAAAGATTAAGGAGCGTGGGCGACATCAGTGGTTTCAGGATTAATAAATAATATATAAAATGCACAAACTTAGTCTTTCATCTTACTAGGCAAAATAGTAACACTGTGTGTGCGATACACACTGTACAGGTTTCCTGGGTGTCATCAGAGCACTGTTAAATGTCTCGAAAACTCAGACCTCAGACCCAAAAAACTCAGACGCCCTGGGTGTCTCAAAACCTCAGACCCAAATAACTTAGACAATCTGGGTGCCTCAAAACCTCAGACCCGAAAAACTCTGTTTGACTATTAAAGGTTTGTTCTGCTCAAAATTGAATTTGGGAGAATTAATCGAAGCATGAGTATCCATAATACATTGTAGGTTACATGTACAACGTGTATCTGTTTGGAACTATCAATTCTGCAATGTTACTCTATATTTGTCAAAATTCTCATGCAACCCACCTCACGCTAACTAAACTTGGCTTGAATGGCCTCTAAGTACATCAATTTGTAAAATTTGGTTTATACTTGTATGGCAACCAAAAAATGATACAAATGCTGGGTATTATTTTTGTGATCAAAGCGGAAGAATCTACCTCCACAGCTGATTTTTCTTTTTCTTTCTCTCTCTCTCCCCTCAGATTCTGCCTGCAGTAGATATGACATTGTAAACAAGTCATTTTGAAACGATCTGTGGCAAACCCTTCAAATGTTAACATACACTTGCTAAAACTGGAAATCTACATATCGATATATTTACACATATGAGTGGTGTCAGAATCCAGATTGTTAAAAAGAGGTTGCACATGAATACACTGCTGACAAGTTTTAAAAATGAACAGAAAAATAAATTTCAGCACCCTCATGACAACTTTGTATTCAGGGGGGTTCCCAAAGTAATTATTGTTTTTGTTTTTTTTGAAGCAAACAAAAGGCAAGAAGACTACATTTTTTAACTTGCCGCATCAAACTTGGGAAATATAAGAAAAAGTCCCTCACTGGAGCTAACACATAAGTGATATAAATTTCATCCTGAACGTTTTTAAAAAGTACATAATTATAACAAAAGTCACGAATGTTATGTAACATCCACAATGTTTTAACAATCTTTTTTCTTTTCTAAAATGACTACATAAAAGATTTTAAAAACATTCTTGTCACACAACTAGATATCCAAATATGGAAACACTTTGGCAAAAAGATATCTCTGGTAAACTGCAACATTTTCCAAATAATGGCAGCAAAACATTGGTCTAGATGTTACGTTGTAGACATTACACTTCTTGAACTTAAGTAAAAACATTTTGAAATGGGTTCTTAAAAGACAGAACATTACATGGCATAATTATGTCCTTCTAAATTTGCTCTAGTTTCACCTAACAGACTTTTGACAAAGACAGAGGCTTTCAAGTGGGTTGTAAACTACATGTACTCTGAAATTTCAACAATACATGTAGCTGCAGAAGAGGTTCTGCCACTCTGTTGAACATAATCATTTCTGACAGTTCTTACACCCTTCTACATGTACATGTATGCTTCCTATTACTTTCAAGAGTTTTTTTTCCACAGCTAGTTGCTCTGGAATTTCAAATGGTCCATTGATAAACTGAGGAACAACAACAGAAGCTGAAAAATGTTTGAATAGTGGACTCTTTTGTTTTGCCTTGTCTTAAGGCCAACAGTAAGTAATTGTGACAACTCTGTAAAGAAACCTTGAATTGAACAAAACGGCCATTTTTGTCTATTCTCTGGTAAAAGAAGTTAGTATATACCACACAAGTGAATAGTGCTTTTCGCGCGCTCTGATTGGTTAACTCAGAGGTGATTAGCAAGTACTATTCATCTCCGAGCAGCCAGTGTGAGAGATTTTAAAATTTCCAACCACTTGTCACACATAAAATAACATTTTGGTCCACTAATTATTCAGCTTGTGTGGCACTAAAACAAGTATTCACCTCAGTGTCGGTGAAAGTGATGGATATTTACCGAGCCGCAAAGCGGCAAAGTAAATATCCACCACTATTCACCTCCACTGACGTGAATAATTGTTAATTATTACTCTGGTGACCAGCATATGCCTCCAGGCTCAGAAATATCCCAAGAGCAGGCTCAAATGCAGGTTATACATCATGCAAAAAGCATGTTGTGTCCCCCAAACAGTGCTGTGATATTTCAGGGGTTTTACATGAGATGACAACCAGTTTCATTCATAATAACATAAAATATTTGCCTATATACATGTATATCTTGGTTAATATGACTGAGAACAATAAAAAAAATAATTTATCTATTCTTAGCAGTGATTCACAGAGTGTAATGTCTGTGACACTGGTAGTCACATCTGTGATGTTGAAGTTCAAGTAGATGTACCCTTGCAAAGTGCAAATGAAATCAGCCTTTTTAATGGGTCACACAACCCTGCATATATTTGGAACAGTTCATACATAAAGCCCTGATGCCTCACAGGAATTTTGAATAAACGCTAATGCGCTCAATATTGTGATTGTTTTTTATGTAATGTTCACGACAATGGTTTTTTTTTTTGTTTTTTTTGCTCCATTTCTCTAATAGAAATCAGTCAAGTGGAAAAATTGTACAGCCCAGTTAACATGTCAGTTGGCACAAACATGTTGATTTTTCTTAAATGCTAAACTGGATAACTCCTTTTTATCCTTTGTCTGTGGTAGATTTAATTTCACTATTGAGTCTGAATATAACATCTGCAACAGTGGAAATGCCCGTATACATGTACCTATGCTAATGCCTATCTATTAATTTCTTTCACAGGCTACATGAAAGTTGATGAACACTTAACCTGATGAACCCCAGTAACTCAAATTTGGATAACTCAAACTCCCGCGCTAACTCCAACCATGTCTCATTTCCCTTGGATTTGACCCTACTTTTCAGTCATTTTTACTTGGTTAACTCCAACTCAGATAACTCGAATTCCCAACTAACTCCAACTAAATTTTGTTTCCCTTGATCAAAATTTACCCCGATAACATGAATTTCTGATTCTTATAACTCGCCACGGATGCTCATTGAGATATCCATTAGCTTTTCCTATCGTGTGATCGCATTCTACCACTAGAACAAAGACTGGAGCAATTTGATTTTAATTACTGCAATGAACAGATCACGTATTTGACAGTTATTTACCAATCATAAGAGTCATACCAGATGTAGTGACTTTGCTGTCACAAATCAGAAGCAGTGTAAAGCAAATAGAGGCATTAGCAGAGGGAATCCTCCACTGCATTCATTTTTTGTGCCTAGGCAATAAGAACTTTACGGATAATAGAATGACCCCAACGCAAAAGGGAACATAAATTGAGTGTATTATATAAACTAAGTTACATTCACAGTATTGCATTGTCATATGAATGCATAATCGTTACAGAACAGTTGTAGTTACAAAATGTACTATTAGTTTCTCATGAAATAAGTTTAATTTGCACTGTATTGTATACCGAAGTGCTGAAAATCAATAAACTATTAATTATTAACTTGGAAGCTTGAATATTTTAATCGACCCCAATAACTCGATACCCCGCTAACTCGAACAGTTTTTCGTTTCCCTTCAGAGTTCGAGTTACTGGGGTTCTACTGTATTACATGTATTTCTTAGTTTTTTAACTTTATCAATTTATTTTCTTCAGAGATGTTAGCATGTTTTTGCTACCACGAAATTCGAAGTAACATAAAGATTTGGATTTGATTGATTGCTTGATTGATTGATTGATTGAGTGATTGATTGTTCAGTACTAGAGTGTAAATATACAAATTTTATTCTACTGAAATTTGAATATTTTGGCCACCAGGATTTTCACACTCAGCAGGAATCCCAGCAGGAATCCTGGAAGGATCCCACCAGAATTCCACCAACACTAAATTTGCCCTAAGAAAAATGTGCAGTATCTTCAGCTGGTGGCCAGTTCTGGTGGGAATCTCACCCTGATTCTGGAAATTAAATCTTTGTTAGAAAGTACAGAAACTTAATTGCCGCAGTCTTTCGCCCTTTTGCATACTTCTTAGCTGGAACATTACATAATGGACCACTTTAACGATGTCAAACAATGTCACACAATATAAACAATTTTTTGTATTTTTTCATTCTCACAAAAAACCTGCACCTCAATACATGTAGGTCAACTTATCGCATTAAATTTAATATACAAAGTATGTGCCAAGTTACATAGGAATCCATTGCAAATGCATGGAAATATGAGACTCCAAATTTCCCAATTTTTATAAAGAAATGTACATCAGTATGCAAGGGAGCAACTGGCATATATATTTTCTTTGTAAAAGTTGTCAAGTTTGGGGTCTCAAATTTTCATGCAGATTCTTATAAACTTCCCATATTTACTACATGTAACTTAGGCATACATGTAATACAATTTATCATCCAACTACAGCAAATACCATCCAAATACCAGTACAAATATACAGCGATATTGTACAGTTATTCATACAGTAGAAAACCTGTTTGCCATATAGGTTGGTGCGTGCACGCAAAACTGTCACACTCTCCCTCTTTCACCGATAGATTTATTGACTACAGCAGTTGGATAATATATCTCTTATTACACTGTAGATGTTTTGGTGTGTTAAGTATCACTATATATTTTTACTCGTTGTTTGTTTTGACTCGTCCTACGGGCTCGTCAAAATACAGCACAACTCGTAAAAATATATAGAGGATATCACACGGTGGCGAGAAGATATAAATTTTATGTTCTCGTGGGAAGAACAATATCTCACTCATTCGCTGCGCTCACATGTGAGATACTGTTCTTGCCACGAGAACATAACGTGTAATGTTCTTTTTATTATATAGACATACTGAGGACGATTTTCCAAAGATTTCCGAGCACTTTCTGAAGATTTCTGAAGATTCTCCAAAACTTGTCCGAAGGTCACACAAACATTGCCGAAGATTTTCCGAAAATTTCCGAAGATTTCCAAAGATTTCCGAAGATTACCAAAGATTGCCGAAGACTTTCGAGGAAGACCCGAAAATGTTTTGATCATACACCAACGAATTTAAGTACAATTTAAGAGACAAACTTTTTTTTTTTTTTTTAATTTTTTTTTTATTTACCAATGACATACGTTACTTACATTAAAGTTACTTACAGAAGAATAAAATACCTACAATTAACTTACAATCAAAAATAAATATATAATTAGCTTACGATAACAACTCTACAATATACAATGATGAGGAACACACTTATATATTAACTAACAGTACCGAGATTATTTACTAATAGATTATTCACATGAAATATACAAACGCGATTACATTGCTCACAAAAATTAATGCTAACAATACTAGTAAAAAAAAAAAAAACAGTTACAGTTGTCATGCTGTTCAAAAAGTTCAAATAATAATAATGCCATCTACGTGATTAACAAAAAAAATGAAATAATACATAAATTAATTTGGGATAAGTACACACTTTTTTTTAAAATAATCTTTCTTTTTGATCTTACTTTCCGTTTCATATTTGATGGCAATTTTAGTACGAAATCCTTGAATTGTGGGTTGAATTTGGCATCTTCTGCAGTCCCATATAAGTAGTTTACCAATGATTATAAAATAGTTCAGTAAGTTGAGTAAAGGGCATGGTTTGGATAATATTCCAAATAAAACATCTTGGAGGGAAAGATGAACCTGCTGATTTGAGATTTGGTGCCAGTAACCTTGAAACTCACTCCAGAATCGTTTAACAAAGGAGCAATGATAAAGTAGGTGGTATAAAGTTTCCAGTTCTGCCTTGCAAAATGAACATAGATCGTCTGTTTTAAAGCCTATTTTGTGTAATTTTGAATTAGTGTACAGAATAGAGTTGAGCACTTTGAATTGAAATCCTTTCACATAAGACTCAAGAACAACAGAGTGTGGCAGACTGAAGATTTGTCTCAGCTGATCGATAGAAAAGTTAAAATCGTTCTGCAGTTTGTTTATGATATTAGGCAATTGTGCTATTTTGCGAACAAGAAGTGAGTAATAGTCTTTTGATTTCTTTTTTCTGACGTCGAAGATGTTGTCATCAATAAAGAAGGATGGAGGAGCTAAAGATGGACAGGAAATGATATTCTTTAAAAAGGACGGTATAGAATGGCGAAGGCCAGCCCATTGCAAATACATAATATTGGCTATCTTGTCAGACCAGTGGCTGAGTGCGTCATTTATAGTTAAATCAAAATGTAGGTCTTGGATACGAATCACTCCCGCCTCAAAATACTTTTTGTAGAAGACTGGTCTTTTTTCGATACGAATTTCCTTATTATTCCAAATAATATTTTGCCAATCTCCTTGAGAGGCAAAGGAATCACGAAACTCCGACCACCATGAGAGCATTTCACTGTAGAACTGAGAGAAGATGTTGTAATCCTTTATATCATAGTTACAATTTAAAAAGAAAAACCCTCCCATGGGATCCAGCAAGTGTTTTAGATATGATTTCCATGTTCCGTTGTTGTCATCAAATATACGTTTTATCCATGCCAGCCTTAAAGACTTAATCATGCAATTTATATCAATCATTTTTAAACCACCTTCCTTGTATTTATTTATAGCCGAAACTCGAGTGACCTTATCCGTCCCATTCCATAAAAATTTGAATAACAGTTGATTCAATTCTTTCACTAATTCTTTAGGTGTAGTCAGTACCGAGCAGACATAAACAAACTTTGGAATAAGAAATGATTTGATGATTGTAACCTTGCCGTACACAGATAATCCTCTAGAGGACCAGATGTTGATAAGTTTTTTAATACTATCCAAACGTTCAATGAAATTCTTTTCTTTTAATAGTTTTGGGTCGTACGTGAAGTATACCCCTAGTGCTTTAATTGGCTCGTTAGGCCATTTAATGCCAAATGGTTGTGCTTTGTTTCCTTTTGATGAACCAATCCACATACCCTCGGTTTTTGTGTTATTGATCTTGAGGCCTGAGATATTCTTAAAAAGGTCTAATACTTGAAATAGTACTTTGGCCGAGCTAGTGTTGGCGAGCATTGCTGTTGTGTCATCAGCGTATTGTAATAGTTTTGTCTCTTCCTTGCCAATAGAGATACCCTTTATAGCTGGATTTTGACGAATGGCGATTGCTAACGTTTCTACAGCTACAATGAAAAGATAAGGAGAAGGTGGATCTCCCTGTCTAACGCCTCGTTCAAGTTTAAAAGGTTTTGAAATCATGCCGTTGTTAATTATGCAGCTTTGTATGTTTTTGTAGAACAGTTTTACCCAGCGGAGAAAGTCGGAACCAAAATTAAAAGCTTCAAGGCATTTCAAGAGGAAATCCCATTCAATACTATCGAATGCCTTTTGAAAATCAATGAAAATCATTAAACCAGAGATGTTTTCTTTAACAGTCGAATCCATAATATCATAGATGGAGTGAATGGTTTCGCCGATAAAACGATCTTTAATATACCCTGTTTGATTATGATGAATGATATAAGGTAAGACATTTTTAATTCTCGAGGCTATCACCTTAGACATAATTTTCGCGTCCACGTTAACAAGAGAAATTGGGCGCCAATTTTCAATGAGAGAACGATCTTTACCTCTTTTTTCTATGAGTGTGATAAACGCTTGCTTTTGAGATTGGGACATCTCTCCTTTTTCGAAACAATCATTAACACATCTAATAAAGCAATCGCTGATTAAAGGCCAAAATTTTTTGTAGAACTCGATCGGAATTCCATCGTTCCCTGGAGTTTTGTTGTCTTGAAAAGTATCAAGAAGACGTAAACATTCCTCCGAAGAGATTTTACCTTCACATGATTTTTTTTGCTCTTCAGTTAATGTAGGAATATTTAAATCATTTAAAAAGGAATCAATTTTAAGTTCCATGTCCAGAAGAATATTATAAGTCTTGTACAAATCACAGTAGAATTGTTCTACTTCCTTTAGTATACAGAATGGATCCGTTTTGATTGCCCTGTTTATATGCAGTTTTCGTATGTGTTTCTTAACATGATTTCTTTTTTCTAAGTTTAAGAAGTATTTTGTACTCTTCTCGCCTTGTTCATGCCATCTGGCGCGTGCACGCACAATAATTCCTTTTGTTTTCTCTTCGTAAAATGATTCTAATTGTTTCTGTATCAGTGAAATCATCGATATCTTCACTAGTGAGGATATGGAAAATACGCCACTCAAGTCCCGGATGTGGTTTCGTATGAATTTTACGAGTGGTGTATTTTCCAGTAAAACACTCATAATAATAATATAATAATAGTATTGGTGAGTAGTATCACTGTATAATAAACAGTGATACTACACACCAAAACATCTAATAAGATATACCGGTATGCACATAATGTACGTGTAAATCGAGAGCTGAAGCTTATTTTTTTAAATCGGAAAGGTTAAAGCATGACATCGTCAAATTGATTGATATTAATTTTCATCGATTATTTATCGATTTCACGATTGGTCAAGCCCAAATAAATAATAAAAATTAACCGCACAGAGTTCTAAATTGGGTAATAACGACACAGCACACACTGTAAGCCAATGGGAAAAGCATGGCTCGCATGCAAATACCATCTTATTGAAAGCGAAAGCTAAGCTTATTTACTCTGTGCATTGTAAATTGCGATTGAGCTTTCATGCACTTCTGTTAAAAACAACATGACCCATCAAACTAGCTAAAATATCAATATCAGTCTTACACTAACCTTCCCAATGCAAAACGAGCTAAATATTGTTCAATTAGTTCCCGAAATTAAGTCAAGACTACATGATGACATTTAGCATACCTCAATGGCGTCCTCGACCACCGCGGCACTGGATCGCAGAACCACCAATCTCGATGATGAGTAACAGTGCAGTCTTTACATAACAAGATTAACTATTTTTCTCATCTGAGGGCACAAAAAGAAGCGTACTGAGATTACACGCCGTCTATAAAAGTGACAGCGAAGCACCTCGTCGCAATTGCCAAGCACGTCAAGGAATTCACGGCATGCAGACGCTCTTTGGGCCCAGACGCTCTCACGCAAGATTGCATGACGAGCCCAAAGAGCGTCTGCGCAAGAGGTACCTAAAACTTTGGAAAATTAAGGTGATCTTATCCCCAGAAAAATTAAGTTTTCCCCGAGACCACATTCTGAAACATGAACATTCAACATCTCTGAGCATTTGCAAAGAAGTATTTTGAAACGATTTTGCTCTTTCTAACAATCAAAAGTGCTCACAAGAATGGGTTCATGTAATTCAATACATTTCAACTATATTTCATGATATTTTAGGTGTAACGTTGTGTACAGTGAGAATTCTACATTATGGTCATGAACATTGTTTTCCTTGATCAGCATAAGAAGGAACATAAGAACCTGGAAATTAACTTTCCCAGCATTACAAAGTTTGAAACCCAACCGTGGATCCTCATTCAGCCGGTAATATGTTGATCAAATTGCCAATAAAAGTTCAACTTTAGCTAACATATGTTGCATAGTCAGCCTTGATATCAGTTAAGTCTTATAATCAGCCATGGATATGGTTAAGTTAAATCAATTTCATCAATTGACAATTTTAACTGGGTAGGCAAATCGGCTAACGATCAATGATCGGAGCAGGAAATTGATAAATCGACAAGCGACGTCGCGCAAGAATTTGAAGCAAAGAAACTTTGGCCAAGAAATCTTGATTTTCTGAAATCTTTATCGAATCTTAGATCTACTGCCATTCAAAGACGGCGAATGAAAGCCAACAAACTCTAGCTTATACTTACCAGTCGTCCGACTTAGCGCACTGCTGGTAGACGAATTAAAACTGAAAGCGACAAGGAAATCCATCACGGAAAGGCGAGTCACGTGATTCATTAAGAGTTCCTCGTTTCCAAGTCCTCTCTGTGGCAGCGCTATATTCCAGAACGCTAGGGTAACCCACAGTTTTCAAAATAACTACCGAAAATGAGGCTGTAAAGCGCTCTTTTCCCTATGTTCAGCCGGGCAAAATCAAACGGTTTCAAATAACGCCTTGTACTATGGTTGCCGAAAAGTAGCATAATTCGACGAAAAATATTTTCATTCGATAAATGACATATTTTCATTCGCTAAAAATATTTTCATTCGATAAATGACATATTTTCATTCGCTAAAAATATTTTCATTCGATAAATGACATATTTTTATTTGCTAAAAATATTTTTATTCGCTAAATGACATATTTTTATTCACTAAAAATATTTTCATTCGATAAATGACATATTCTTATTCGCTAAAAATATTTTCATTCGAAATGACATATTTTCATTCGTTAAAATATTTTTATTCGATAAATGACATATTTTTATTCGTTAAAATATTTTCATTCGATAAAAATATATTTGTTAGATAAAACCGTTTCCATGCTCCTTTTTGCATTCGATAAAAACTATTTTTATTCGATGTTTTTTTCATTTGGTGAAGATACTTTCGATAAAGTCACGTGACCCAAGGAGGCATGGCCACAAAGCATTACGACACGGTTACAAAGCTTCCCGCCATTATCCAAAATCTTTAGGATATGTCTTAAAATGGCGACAAATCTAGACCTAGATGCAACAGCAGATGCAATTACTTGGAATGATTTTTTTATATTTGCTGAAAATATACTGGATAGATGCGAACACAGTGCCAGAATTATAAACTTAGAGTTCCACTCAGCGGCCCTGCTTTTCAATTGTCTTGACCGTGTACTCTCCGTTCTGCGAAGTGTCCTTGATCAGAGTGAGGATCTATGTTGTAGAAACAATTTACTGCAGCTCTGCGATTGTTTTTCCGAAATACATCAGTTCTGGTTTGAGAGGATGACTGAAATAGGTAGGAGAACAGTAAGTCTTGTCGATTTAGGATCGCGTAGCGTTGCACATACATCGCAACCTGGAAGACCAAAGTTCGTCATTGCAGAGGAACTTCTTGAAAATCTTAGAAGCCTAGGGTGTACCTGGAATCAGATTGCACAGATGCTACGAGTATCAAGATGGACTATCTATCGTAGAGTGGAAGAGTATGGGTTGGGCTGCAGCAGGTGGTCAAATATAAGCGATGACCAACTCGACGAGGTTATTCGCGGCTTTGTATCTCGACATGGAACGACAACTGGACAGTCGTATTTGTTAGGGTATATTCGATCTCTGGGCCATCTCGTACAGCGTGAACGCGTCCGTGCAGCAATCAATAGGGTTGACCCTGAAAACAGTGCTCTTCGATGGGCAACGGTAATAACAAGGAGGGTGTACAGTGTAGCTTGGCCCAACTCGTTATGGCACATAGATGGGCATCATAGTCTAATACGATGGGGATTTGTAGTCCATGGCTGTATCGACGGCTTTTCTAGAATGATTACATTTTTAAGATGTTCAACCAACAATCGGGCAGATACAGTCATGTCAGCCTTTCAGAGGGCAGTACAACAGTTTGGTGTGCCTTCTCGCGTAAGAGGTGATCATGGTGGTGAAAATGTAGAGGTTGCAAGATTTATGGTTCAAGAAAGGGGCGAAGGAAGAGGCAGTTTTATTGCAGGGCCATCCACAAGAAATCAAAGGATTGAGCGTTTATGGAGAGAAGTATTCCGTTGTGTTTCTTTTTTATTTTATGCCGTTTTTTATTCTTTGGAAGAGAGTGGTTACTTGAGTGTCAGTAACCCTCTGCAGATGTTTTTACTACATCAAGTGTTCCTTCCACGAATCAATGTTGCCCTTGATGAGTTTACAAAAGCATCTAATTTGAGGCCAGTACGAACCGAGCGCAACTGGTCACCTGAGAGGCTGTGGGTCAATGGCATGCTTAATCGACAAATGCAGAACGAGGCAGTTACCCAAGATATGATAGAATGGTATGGTACTGACCCAGAGGGCCCGTCTCCTTTGCAGGAACATGGATCTGTTGAAGTTGAAGACATCGAGAATCCTTTCCCAGAAGAATTGTTCGAAGAATTCAGACAGCTAATTAATCCAATGGCTGAATCTGGCAGCTTTGGTATAGACATATATTTGAGTGCCCTTGAGGCTTACCGTGAGTTGCTTGAGTAACTTTGAATTTTCCTCTGACAACCTGTAAGTCATACAACAGACCAGCAATATGCTGAAGTTCTTCAACTGTATAATGCAGGCTTCTAAAATTTGGAAACGGCACGTTTTATGTGCTAAATGCAATCTTGAAATAAAAAGGAACATGTAACTACTTGTTGAAGTTCAAAATAAGTTCATTTTTGATTGACCTAATTTTTTAACCAAACTGAACTAATTTTTTCTTGTTTCAAAATTGTTATGTAAATGAACATGATTCAAGCAAAAAATAATACTTAGAACTGGCTACAAAAATTAAACAATGACTAAAATTAAAACAGAACACGTACATTTACATCTGTTTCTGAGTAATGTTAAGCCAAGTTGATAATTTTACTGCAGTTTTCCTTTCAAACTAGACTGAAAGCATTCATTAGCTAATTTTAATGAAATCCTTGTTTACGTTTTTTTTTCTTCCACAATAAAAGGCAGTTGTTGGGACTCGACTTATCTACTGTAAACATTGTTTTCATCCAATTGCTACTTGAATTCCCATAGACCACGTTGGCAGCAGAAAAGGGGATGGGAAAAACAATATATACAGTAAGCTTTCAGTGGTGTCCAGACTGAATGTGCCTCGCATTAAAACTCTTGTAGCAGCCACAGCCAGCATGTACATGATACTTTCCATCTAAAAATATCAATGTTGGGTATGAAAAAAGGAGCAAAAAGTGTAATAATTTATTTCAAGTATCACCTGTCAATGGCAACCTAATAGTAACTAACATTACAATAAAGAAACAGTTTTGCCTTGAAAAAGTCCACTGAACATGAGTGTTTCCGGTTGCAAATGAAAACAGGAGCTTTCAATACAGGCTTTCTATGTAAACAGTTTCAACTGAGCATACTTTGTAACTAGAAGTATTATTTTCATTCATTTTATATTTTTAGTAGTCTATTGCCCACAAACTTATCAATGACAGGGAATATTGATTAAACGTTACAACTTTGATACAACTACATGCATAAACTAACCCAACGGGCATGCTGTTTAATTATAAAAGCACTTGGAACATGCATGCTTTATCAAGTGGATATCAACATATATGGAACATCAATAACAACTTATTCTTTCATAATTTCCATTTTTTAAATAACCAAAACCAAAACAGTTTGTGAATATTTTCCTTTGTTTTTAAGATGTCAACAAAAGTTTCTAGTTAAATTCTCAGACACTTAAAATTTGCCAAAGCCTTCACCACCATAAAGGAGACTTGTTAGGCAAGATTGCTTGAAATCCTCATAGCAACTGTGGGCTACTGGTAGAGAAATAGTAGAAAAACAGGTGCTGGCTTCAAGTAGTTTCTTGGAAGGATCACTGTTGTATGTCACTTCAAACTGATCGTGGGAGTGCAACTGGGTACTACCAGAAATAAACCTTACCAGGGTTTTCACAATAGACTTGCCTGTGTTTTCATCTGAAATAAAATCATATTTCACAATAAACACCTACTGGGATATAAAAGCATACATTCAGTTGCTATGGACATTGCAAGATTTCAGCAGACTTACCACTGAAAATAACTAAAACAGACACAAATATAATCATGTGTTTATCCATCTAAATCCTGTGGAAAAGACAAAAATTACTTGACCAAAACTGGAATGAAAATGAAGTACACTGCAGCAAGTGCTGTACATGTGCAAATTGACGAAGGGCATAGTAAGCTTTGTTATTTATTTCTTAGTAAGGAAATTTGTTGGAAATACATTGTTTTATGAATAAAAATTGCTTTGTTAAGCTTCACATTTTATGCTGTCATGCAGTGTACTTCACTAACTTTTGGCAATATCTAACCTTTCAGGGAAGATGATTCATCAATGAATTTGTAGAACCATTCACATGCTAGCTTCTGTTCTGCAGACCTGGTGTCATGTTGACCATAAATGCCTGTCCTCGTGCGTTCTTTCACCATAGTTGCATCAATGTCAACGTCATCTTTGGTTGGAAACACTTCCTTAGAAATGCTTGAGTTTTCCCGCAGTATTCTTCCTAATCCCATACAGTCAAGTCCTTTAAAAAAAGAGTCCATTGCCAGGGTCCTTGTGATGATAACCTCTGCTGTCATAAGGTCTTTGATTGCCTTGTCCTTATTCAACTTGGTAAGTGGCACATCACTGAGACCATGGCTTACAATCTTTTCTTCCAATTTCTCTCTGTCATCAGCGGTGAGTTCCTCCAGGTCATCTTTGCTAAGCACCTAAACATAATTTTTTTTTTAATTAAAGTTAAAACACCTAGCTTTTTAATTGATCCAAGGTCTCAGGTTTCCTCAGGTGTTTGAGTGGCAATCAATAGAAATGTATCAGGTCTTCAAGTCTATTACAGGATAAAAGGAGAGGAAGTCTTGCCTTTGTGGTCAGTAGCGTTTAGATCTGTACATGAGCCAGGATTTCATGTCTAATTTCTCGTGTTCACAGTGTAGTGTTTTTTGCATTGAGTCAGTGTTTTCCTTGAGCATTAGTGTTTTAAGAGTGAGGACTCTTCTCAGAGGCTTTTTCTGATGGGTGACTGTTTTTCTCCCCTCCACATAGGGGGTCATGACTTATTTGCCAGGATTTGCCAGCCATGGTAGTGGTCTCCATCTAGGAATGGTTGAAGCTCCTGAATGTCTCAGGCACCCAACCTCCACTTTCCAAGGCAGTTGTCAAATAGTTATTGTAATAATTTATGAAGGTTAGCCTCAAAGTCAATATTGTGATGTCATGTTTGCCATAGACCGTGGCTAAGTTAACTATATTTATTATATGGCTAGCTCCATGAGCAGACAAGATGAGCCAAATCCTGTGCTGTGATTGGCTACCAGAGCAGGCAAGATGGAGTAATTTGGCAGCTCTGGACTACCTGCTGCGTCCTGCGAGAAAAATTTCCCCGAAAACCATATGATAAATCCTTTATTCATCAAGCTATTTCAGTCAAGATGGCTGGATATTGGCCTCATTCTTTTTTTGCAAGTTTATGGACCTTGACTCCATCTCGGTCCATAAACACACAAAAAAAGAACTTGGCCAATATCCAGCCATCTTGACCTCACCCGTGGTCAATATCCCATATATATAACTGTATAGATTAGCTGCCCAAGCAAAGAAAGACAGAAAATTAGAAAATTGCATTCTCCATTCTTGATCTTTCAGGAAAAAAATTGTCTACATAGTTGAAAAAGTGCAATTAAAAATTAAAATAATCTCACCTTTGATTCAATAATATTCCTGAGCTCAATGTCAGGAAGATCTTCAGTAGTGACAAGTTGTTCAGCCTTGGTAACTGAGCCAGTTTCAATGTACTTGACCACAGCGGGAGAGAGACCAACAAAACCATCACAACCATGTAAAACACTGTGAGCAACTATTTTACCTGCGATTTCAAATAAACCTTCAGAAATAGCATCTACACCATAGAGTGGGACCAAATGGCCTTCAGCACCCCCAAACAGTTGCAAATTGTATAAGGGATCAACTCTACACAGACTCTGAATAGCTTGGGAAAAGAACTCTTTCTTAGGTCCCCCCATGTCAGCTCCTAGTTCTCCGACAAAACAAACATCTGGCTCTTGTCTGAGATTAAGCTTTGGATTCTTGTAGATGCACAAAAGCTGTCTCACAGATGAGATTTGCAACCTATTAAATTCTATGAATTGTCTTCCTCTTTCCACTTGTTTCCTGTATTCCTGTAGTGTAGATTTGTCAAGGCCTGAAAAACAAAATAGTAAAAAGGTTTTCATGCTGTTACAACTTTAATGTATATATACAGTTCTGTACATGAATATAGTTAATTCATGCATGTTGTATTCCAATCAAATTTAGTAAACTAAAGCATAATAAATAATATCAACATTTCCTTCACATTATCAACCCTTTACAACAGTATGATTGCAACACTGATATACAAGCAATGCCAAAACCTTAATATTTGCATTGCTGAGCAAGCAAAATAAATAAAATGATGATTAAATTATACGTCATCACGTGCAGGTCAATTAGAATAATCAACCAGGCTGTCTGGGAGGGACTGATACTGCCTTAGTACATCACATATCATGATGAATAGCAACAGTCATAACAATCAAAAGTACCATTACATTAAAACTTACATGATGTGCTATCATCATTGCCAACACCAAGAATCTCAGATATTGCATCATGAATTGTTGCTGATGCCATAAGAACTTCCTCAAGATATGCTTTGTCATGGGTGGGAAACATTTGAGTTAACTGATTAAGGCAGCTTAGGCTGTGAGAGGGACTGAAGGATGGAACAGCACATGATGGGAAGGTGGACTGTCGTGTATTCTGCTTACACTGAGGGGCTGGATGTTCTGTATCCATCTGATTTTGCAGGATGGCCAAAGCTGTAGGATCATCAGGTGAAGTTACTGCTGACAGAAAATGGTGGTATACATTGAAATAAATTACCCTTACTAGGAAAAGGTTTCTGCAATTACAATAATGTATAAAAACAAAGTATAATTCTGTGGACAAAAGAGACTGGAATAACAGCATACCTTCTGTAGAGATGTTGGTAGATCCACCATCACTTACAGAGTGGCAGTCATACTCAGAATGCTACAAAACATAACACAAACGCTTTACATATACATCTCTATATCAAACTTGATACCATACAGTTTGCTGTCAATTGTCTTCTTAGACCTCTTTGCCCCTTGTGAGGCACAGGGCTTCCACTTGTTCCATGCTATCACATGTACCTGGCTGTTTCAATATAAGCTACATTTTAGAATAACAAGGGTTTAAACTACATGCTATGTCCATTTTACTATTATTACTTATGAATGTAAACTGTATGGTATACTGTTGGCATGGCAATAATAAAAAAAAGACTTATACTGTATTGTTACCCATACCTCAGTATTAGAGGACATACCACCTTTTTCTTCTTGCTCTGTCAGATATGACAGTAGCCGTATGTAGATCTTTCCCTGTCCACAGAGGTTTTTGACATGCTTGAAATCCCACTTGTGTCCAGTGGCTACAAATGGAACCGAAACTCTCTTGGACTGCACTTTAACAAACTCGAAGTCATCAGGTTTGATATCATGTGCTAGCTGCTCAACAGCCTGGACAATCTTGGCCCTAACCGTATCTTCCGAGTCCTCTGTGGTGAAGTCAACCTCAGCGTGCCCCAATATTTGGTCATTAGTTAAGTGATATGTATGTTCATTTGAGGGTGCAAGAACCAGAACTGTTTTGCAAAACTCTTTAACAGCTGGAACAGCATATCTCTTCCTATCCAGACGGGGTCTTTTAGGAAAGCTTGACTTACCATTACTCGTCATGCTATTTGATCTCATTATGTCTCTTGCTCGATTAAGAACTTGCTGATGTTGAGCTAAACGCTGATCCTGACTACTTCCAAGTTGTTGTGGTGTCTGTGGTGCGACTATAAAAAACACACGAACTTTTTGTAAGTTGCAGTAGACTTCTGTAGACTTCACTAAAGAGCGACTTTGTTCGCTGCAAGGTATCATTTAAAAATTACTACATTGGCACTCACTCCGTGCAGTCTGAGGACAATTTCCAGTATTTCTGATGGCAAAGTACTCACTGATGGCCTGCCTCACTTCACTCCGTATGATCGAGCGATTTAATTCCCTGTTTCCATCCATCCTCTGCATTTTGACAACATAAAATATGGCCGATGGCGGGAAGCTTTGTAACCGTGCCGTAATGCTTTGTGGCCATGCCTCCTTAGTCACGTGACTTTATCGAAAGTATATTTTATCAAATGAAAAAAAACATCGAATAAAAATAGTATTTATCGAATGCAAAAAGGAGCATGGAAACGGTTTTATCGAACAAATATATTCTTATCGAATGAAAATATTTTAACGAATGAAAATATGTCATTTATCGAATAAAAATATTTTTAGCAAATAAAAATATGTCATTTATCGAATGAAAATATTTTTAGTGAATAAAAATATGTCATTTAGCGAATAAAAATATTTTTAGCAAATAAAAATATGTCATTTATCGAATGAAAATATTTTTAGCGAATGAAAATATGTCATTTATCGAATGAAAATATGTCATTTATCGAATGAAAATATTTTTAGCGAACAAAAATATGTCATTTATCGAATAAAAATATTTTTCGTCGAATTATGCTACTTTTCGGCAACCATATTGTACCAGCTTCGCAATAAGAGTTGTGCTTTCATCTTGTGGCATCCAGTCTCGTTATGATTAGCTGTTTTTGTTTTCATCAAAATTCACTTGCGCAACACGAAATACGTCATCACGAACAGGGATCCGGTGTATCACGACAGATTTTAAAGATCATTATATCCACATGATTGATCCATGGCTGATCCAAGGCTGCATGCAGGGACCAAAATTTATTAAATAAATGTAAACTGAACATTTGTATCACAGCCAATCCACCCGGCGGATTGGCTGTGATACAGTGGAAGTGACTTCCACTGTATCGTAGCCTGTGAACAGCCTAAAAGAAACTGGCTGAGAGTGAAGTCGGGCGCTTTCTCTTCGCCTCATCCTCGACTAGAGAGTCTAGAGAGCCTGTTCACAGGCTAACTGTATCGCAGGGTTGTAAGCATTATGGGTATAGGGACCTCCTGGTGAGTGTTACACTTTTCTATTAAATATTCCTCAGCAAAAAAGGCCTTGAAAGAGTCAAATAGCATTGCTGTAAACGTACGATAACTATGAAATACCGTACGTCCATAAACGATGACAAGTAACTCTATATGATCATTTGAATTTATTATGTAATTAGCTTTACAGACATGTCTGTGGGTACTTCTGTGGGTGACCCCTTATTTTTTTTTTTTTTTTGATGGATCATTTTCTCTACCGATTTTCTACGTTTAGTGAAAAAATGGAGAAAATGTATTGATTAGAAGTTTGAATTTTTTTTTGGCAAAATGCATCATCGAATTCCGTTCTTTTCAGCTCTTCGTTTATCTGTGCGACAGTTTCAAATGCCTCTTCAAGGGTTAAGTTTTGCGAAAACGTTAGCAATATTTTGGAATTATTTACGCAGCAGACCCACGTCTACAAAATATGACTAAGATTGTTTGCCTCCGTTGACTTAGCTTCGATATTTTTAACTATAAACCCCTGTAGACCGTGCTTAATTGCGTCAGGCGCCAATTTTCAAAATCAGGGTAGTTTTCCACGCGCCTTACCTCTAAAACGAAGTCAGTGACCCCCTATTTTGTTGTTGTTGTTGTTGTTGTTGTTGTTGTTGTTGTTGTTTCTTTGTTTGTTTGTTTGGTTTTTTTTTTTTTTTTTTTTTTTTGCATTTCTGACACAAGTAACTCATTGTCTGACTGCAGTAAAAATTGAACAAAAACCTATCGACTGGAAAATTTTCGCGCGAACGTCCTTAATAGAGGTGTCCATTGAATGAAGGTATTTTTTAAAACAAATCTGGGGGGGGGGGAGGAAAATAGGACTTGTGTTGCTGTCCGCTTAGTAGAGGATGTCCGCTTAATATGCGGTCCGCTTAATACAGGTTTGACTATATTATGAGACTGTTTGGTGAAATTTATTTCAGCCTACCGCGAGGGTCTTCAAGAGGTTTTATGTGGGTCCGGCATTCGATTTTGTAGGAAAAAGAAGGCGAATTTCGGGATGCTAATTATGAACAGCTGGACACGGGATTTATCGATTTTACGAAGCGAGAATCGAACGATCTCACTTTAAAGAACCGAAATTCAGGGAAATGTACAAGGAAAATCAAGCTGTCATCTTGCTGAATGACGGAAATAGCTAAGCAGTGACTTAACTATAACGTATCTATGCGGAACATATTTGGCTGATCGTGAAGACATTTATCATCTTTTTGTAGCCTTATGCTCTACTCACAGGAGCGAAAAGGATGAGTGTGTTGGGTGGAGAGAGACTTCAGCCAGTGCTTGGGTTTACTGTGAAGGAATCGGGACCTGTATTGAAAAGAATCTTTCATATTGAGGTGAGGAACTACCGGGATTGGAATTAGCCGATAGAAACCGTCGGGATTACGGGATTGAGGGAAAATTCTGGTCGGGTCAGAGAGATTGAAGAACCCTATTAGGGACCCTCTACCAGATGATGTATTCAACACGGTACTGTGCTCCAGCCTGGACACTTTACAATTGATAATAAACTGCTTCACACGCACGGCTAGCTACTATAAAGTTTTGAAATCACTTGTAATATACACAAGCTATTCATAATAAGCCACCTTGCATTTTTTTGCTTAGCTAGGTAGGTTTTCAAGATAACAATAGGTCATGTCACATTAACAAGACTAACAAGGTGGGAAAACTATATTATTTTAAGAATTTTCAGTTTTTTTCTGTTCAGATTCTGCAAATCTATGGCTCACAGAAATTTAACCTTTTCGTCTCGTATGACGTTTGTTTTCGTTGTGAATAAACGTCTACTGTTTTTGTCCTCGATCTCTGTTGCATTGTTCAGAACATCTCGTTGAACTGAAACGAATATCACTCCTAAATTGAAACTATAAAGAGCCACTCCACACGAATTTTTTGCTTTTCAACACACTAATTCTTTAATTATACCGCAGGGCGACAGATAATAAATGAAATTCATTTGAAAGCTTGACTCCTGGCCTTTTTCATGATATCAGTCGATAGTTTCTACATTTTTAAAAAATCACAAGTCGTGAAAAAAACAGTGTCATGAACAAAATTTGCGCACGCCCATATTGAGAAGACCTGATGAAACCTTTTCAAGAAAAGTTAGAGTTGTAATATCCTTGCATATACTACGATACCTTTGTATCAAAACGGACACCTATTTAAGCAGTTTGTCTTTGACATTACATTCTTCTCAGTTTTTCTCGCAGAGTGTTAATGGTTGCTTCTTGTTCTTGTTGTTTTCGTCTTGCTTCCTCTATCTGAGCTTGTAGTTCTCTTTGCTGTCGTGAATATTTCTCCTTTTCTGCTGCCGTCCTTTCCCTTGCTGCACGCACTGCAGCTTCTGTCTGCTCTCTTTGTGACCGCATCTGTTCATCTTTCATACGTTTAAGCTCTCTTTCCTCTTCAATGTGTTCCTGTTCCAAGAGAGCAATCTGGTAATAATATATAAATTAGTGAATACTTTGAGGACGAGTTGATTAAGGCATTCACTTTCGACAAGAAAACTTCTGGCAATCTTCGATTGATATTTAAAAGAAATAATTATAAATCAGCTCTAAACCAGTTTGCTCAACTTAACTAATATTCTTAAAGCCACGTATGTCTTAGATTAGAAAACTTAAAACTGTTTCAAACCTATTCCCTAATCAGCTGCCCGAGCTAAGCGCGTTCATGTTTAGCTTCCGTAACATAAAGTGCCATCTAGAAGCAATGCTACTCCACCCCCTTCCCCTGCCCCCCCGGATCGGGTAAAAGCCCATTGTAGATTACCTTTCCCTCCCCCTTAGCAATTATAATAGACAACGCACCTCCTCTCCATCTTCTTACAATCTTGAACTCCTGAACATTTTTTTACAATGACAATGATAAAATATTGGTCTGATGGTATCCTTGTTTAGAGAGCGTCCCATTTTTGGTCTATTTGGTGAAATTATAAAATTGAAAATGTTTCCCGACTGTCTAAACACGGTAAGACGTTATTCAAGTTCGTTTCACCAAATCATTCAATAGTTTTGTCCTGGGTTAGGGGTAAGTTTTTTTTAGCACAACTTACCCGGTCTTCAATATCCTTTCTGTTTTCCGCCAAATGTAAGTTTTCACGCTATAAAATAAAAACAAGGAAACTGTAAGTGACATGGAATTATATTGCATTCATTTTTAATTGCACTTATAAGGCAGCTGATCAGGTTACTCAAAACAACTCACTTACTTATTGTTTAACTTACTCTGATTTTTTCTGTCTCTTCAGCCTCGGCTTCTTTCGCGGCTCTCTCAGAGGCGATTTGCTCGAAATACAACCTTCTTGTCTTGAGTTGAGCTAGATGTTTTTTCATCTCCTCTGAGTGTTGCTGACGTTTTGACAGAAAAAGGAAAGAAATTAGCTAAAATTTTGTCACATGAAACAAGAAATATTCTGCTCTGTTTTGTGTAGACATTATATCCAGGCAAGAAATGATTAAAGATAAGTGAGTTACTCCACCATTCCGATTTTAATTCAGCCCAAGGTAATCTCTTTCAAATTATTTCTAAACATGGTACCCAGTTTTTCTCGCGCATAATGTTTCTACGCGCGTTGCGTGGATGTTTTCGCGGAGAATGAAAAAAGTCTAAGGTGCTTGGGCTGTCCACGTGACCAAAATATGCGCCACAGAAATGGCCCTTTCTAGACCCTCCTAGAATTTCTGAAACTGGGACTGATCTGAAAATACCTTGGGAGGGCTTACCTTAGTAATGCGACCTACATGGTGTATAAACTACCCTAAACTTCATCCCGACATTTTGATTCAGGAGCGACAGCCACTTACACTGTTTCCGTTTTTGTTCCTGTTGTTCTAAGTGTTGTTACTGTCGTAGTTTTTTGTCTTTTAGCCCATAAAATGAAATCACATTTTTAAACCACAACTTGTTCAAGAGTGCTTTCTTTCGGACTTAATTTTCCTATGTTCTGTTTCAACAGCCACGCGTAACTGTAGAAGGGACGCCGAGGTCTTCCTCCATTCCATTTGTCTTCAGCAATAAAATCCTCTTTGCTATTCAAACTGTTAGGCGGACGGTTCATTATGAGACGGAGCTATAGTCAGGAGGATGCCCGTTTGAGCAATCTTCGAACACGCCAAAATCTATGCATCCACTCTAAAATAACATTCACCGATACAATAAAAAGCTAAAGGCGATTTTGTTTGATTCAATTTAATATCTACTGAACTGATTATCAATTTTGTTACATCAGAGAGGACTGCCTTAAATTGAACATTTTTGGTGGAGTTAATCCGCGCAATATTTAATATAATCTCGTATTATTCTATAAAGAACTCAACAAAAATACTCTCCATACCAGTTCGTAGATGTATGCCAAATTGAAGCACAAGTTCTTGGAGCCAGCGGCCTGTTGTCTGAAGTCACAATCAAGTTTGTGATAAACTGATCTCAAGCGCTCTTCAAGAACTAGGAATTCGGTGTTATCAGCATCATGGAGGTCTTTGATCACAGGGTCTAACCACACCATGCGTAAAGTTTTCATAAGATTACTACACTGCTCCTCTGTCAACTTGTTATTCTCCCTCAACAACGCACTCTCAGACTCGTCTGCGAAGTTCTGAAAACCAAACAAACAAACAACTTGAACTCGTCAAGTGACGGTAAAGGATTTCAACCAGAGAGATCAAAACCTGCAGTCTTGGCAACAAAATCGCCTTTCCTAATTTCAAAGACTTCATGATTACACTTGATGCGTCCGAAATTTACTTATATTTTTCACAACAGGTAATAAAACGCGCGTATGCGCTTTAAATAAAACAATCCAAATAATATTTATTTATAAAATTCAGGAAAAAATAGATTTATGAATGAAGAGCAATGCAGTCATCATCATCATATCATTATCATTGTTAGTCGGTATGCAAGCATAGCGCATGTACTGCATCGACAAATCTTGGGAACATAAGAGACATGATCCGCCAGCTAGATACAGATCAGACCCAACTAACTAAGCAAAATAACATTTGCCACATACTAGCCTTAATTCTATGATACGTGCTCGTTATATTCTTGGCCAGTGTTATTTTTATTTGGTATGAGCAGACACCAAATAACAATTAATTACCGCTAACTCCTCCATGTAAAGCCATCGAGCTGTCACTGTAGTGTCTTCTGTTTCACTTTCAAAAAACGTTAACGCTTCAAGCAAGTGGTCCTCGTGAGAACTGCGAATCTTTTTATCATCGCAAGGAAGGCGAACTCTTTCCCTGAATTCCTTCATTCCTCCTCTGAAGAGGAAAATCAGTAATAAGAATTAATGTCTCGACCTACGTAGTAAAAAGGTTATTGTATATGTCATGGCGGTTGTGTCTCTGACATATCATCTGATGCAAATAACTCAAGAGAGAGCTAGGACGAAATCGAACGTTTATGATTGACATGAGACCCAGGCGATGAGGTTTACATAAGTATATTCCGGAAAACTCTTTAACTCCCACGAGAGTTTGGATCATTCATCCTGCAGAGCAGGCGGTTTAGCGGGGCAGAGGGCGAACGCGATAAAGGAGCGCGCGAGAGAGACAAGGAGTGCGAGAGAGAAGCAAGGAAAGAAAACGCTTGTAGATATACTATATTTTATCCTATACATCTCGCGCATTGCGTTCTGTCCCGCCATATACAGCGGGCCTGCAAGCTGTTGCGATTTCTGCCGTTCTCTTGAGTCAGTCGGCTCATCTTCCCACTGAACAGTGATTGGTAATCGAACCTACTGATACAAAGAGGTCATTTTCTATCTTTACTTTCCAGACAATTTGGAATCTGACGCGTGTGTGTGGTGCTGTGTTTTAGCGCGGTTTTCACTTGAGTTACTGCGCTACACGATTGGCTTAAAAAAAAACTCGCGCCAATTTTTCATCCAATAAGAAGTAAAACCAAAACCAGTCGTGACTCGCTCGCACACGTTTTCCCGCGCTTTGCGTCACTAGCATGAATTTACTTCGAAAATTAATGGGTTCACTGGATTGTCTCTGTCATTTCAAGTCCTTTGTGACTGGCCGAAGTGATTACTTTGATATTGGTTCTACGACACTCAATTGATAACAGCTTTATTATTCAGTACTTACTCGTAAACCGCTTTAGCATCGTTCAGTGTCTGAGTACATTTTGTTGTTGTAAACACGTCCCATGCACTCTGAATAACAGGAACTGCACCAGGAGAGTTAGCGGCTCTGACATACTCCTCCACTAGGGTTGCTAAGGCTGAGGAGAAATTAAATATCATAAAAATATTACAAACATATGATCATCAAATTTCTATTGGCACTTTCTCAATCTTGCTCCAAGAATGAGAGTGGGATTTTAAGACAAACAGAATGGCGTGTTCGACGCGCGAGTGCGATCGTTTCTTCGTCATTTTGACTCGCGCTTCGCGCACGTGATGTTCTGAACAAACGCTTGTTCAGAGAGAAAGAAAGGTAGAAGAGCACTGATTAACTATAACTGTTTATCGATGCGACATGGTTGATAGTGGGAGTTGACTGTAGTTGTAACCAAACAGTTAGTGACGTGGTTTTGTGTTGATGCTGTTTGCGCGGAGCCATACTCACCGGGAACATAAGGTACTGTGGTGGAATTTTTTGTACTGCTATCGATGCCGTCAATACACTTGATGGCAATTATTTTAAGTGATCCTCTCCCTTTACCAAGCATATTTTTTTCTTTATGGGAGGCGGGAGGCGCGGTGGCCTCATGGTTAGTGCGCTCGTCTCCAAATCGAGCGATCCGGGTTCGAGCCCTGGCCGGGGACACTGTGTTGAGTTCTTGGACAAGAAACTTTACTCTCACAGTGTCTCTCTCCACCCAGGTCTATAAATGGGTTCCCACGAACTTAATGCTGGGGTAACCCTGCGATGGACTAGCATCCCATCCAGGGGGGAGTAGAAATACTCCCAGTCGCTTCATGCTACAGAAACCGGGATAAGCTCCGGCCTAGTGGGCCACTTGGCTTGTATGCAGACTTTGCCTTACCTTACCTGACGTAGCCCCTTCTCCCTACATTCCACCAGCGCCTCTAAGTCATAAAGATGAACGGTCCCTAGATAACTGATTTTTTCATCCGTTTATAGGGCTAAAATCGGGTTGGTGTAAAATAGTTCCATTTCTCCTCAGATCGCATCCAGCATAATTGAAGAAATCTCAAATATAGGCTGGGTCATTGTCATAAAACCACTTGACAAGCACGATGAACTGGCAATACCTCCAGGGTTCTAAATTAAAGTGGCGATGTTGAATGAATTGTTTATTATCATAAGGCCATTTCCAGATCTAAATCTCGGTACAAGTAGTTTATGTGCGCATTTTTAGAATTATCTGCTTTACACTGAAATTTGCCTGGCTACACAGCAGTTAAGCGAGACGGTACGACCACCTGGCTTTATACAGGAGTTTTGATTTAACAGAAAATAGAAAGTGTTTTGACCAACCTTCTCCAGTCACGACTCCTTGTCCACTAACACTTCGTTTTGGACTCAGCTTGGTACGGAGCATCTGTTTAAAATCTTCAACTCCTTTCTTGAAAGAGACGTTTATCTCCCCCTGTCTCCCCTCCTCGGTTAAGTTTTGTATCACTTCAGCTTTTGATGACGGTGGGCAGAGGGGAAAGGCGTCGAAATCTGGAAAAAACTTGAGGATGTTGTCGACTACTTTTTGAGATTTCTCACTTGGCCGCCCATGGGCGTTGAAAACCTGTTTCAGATAAAAAGTGGATACTGCTCACTTTGTTTCTGTTTTCTTGCGATTTTTCCAGCCGCAATAAACAAGAGGAGATAAACGGTGAGAGTTTTAGTCCCCTATACCGCGTGGCATGAAATTTTCGCGGGAGTTTAACTTCCTGGATTTTGGATTTTTCGAGTTTCGCGTGAACAAATGTTCTCAAATTTAGACTTCAGACTTTACTCCTGGGAATAATATTTCGCGGATTTCATGTACGGTACTTGAAAGTAACAAAAACGGAAGCCATATTACCGTAATTATTGTACAGGAAATACGGCAGGTCGTTTTCGTTACACTACTTGCAACCAATTTCATTGAAATTCAGTAGTGTAAATAAAAGGAGTAAATCTTCGTGGAATTTTTTTGGGCGGGAGTTTGTTTTCACGGGATTTAATTTTCGCGGATCGATGAAAACTCTGCGAAATTCGGGAAAATTAGATCCCACGAAAATTTCATGCCACGCGGTATAATCCTTGTTCTCATGGTAACCACTCCGTAAGTTTTAGCTGCACGTAACCTATGATCAGGCGTTTCTTTCTCCGCGGCAGTGGCGGAGGAGAGAGAAGACAAAAAGAACGCCTGACCACAGGTTAAATTTACACGGAACGATATGAATCGCCGAATTTACCCTTAGATTCCTTGCATGTGCTATTGTTACCTTTTCAAGGAAATACGTTCTGAGGTTTTCCACGCCTTTGGGCAGACTTAATAGAACATCTCTGAGCAGCCACACAAAAGAAGGAAATACTTTCCGAGAATCCTCGTCGGCTAATGGTTGTCCTGCAATCACTTGGATTCGCTGGGAAATGTTGATGATGTGACTACAACAAATCAAGGAATCTAAAAGTTGTTGTTCCTTCTTATCTTTTATAGGAAAGAAACATCTTGTAACACTGCTTAACAAGCCTTCTTCAAACCCTGAGGTCGCTGCGACCTTTTAGACGCTTCAGGGTTCTCTTTGCCTACTGATATTTAAGCAATAGAGCACTTTTTCCGTGTTTACATATAGCCTCGTCTAAACATGAGGAGGGCTGCGAGAAATCGAGACAGTTATGCAAACCCGACACGTAAACCCGAGAGGAGTGTTTGCATAACTTTCGAGAATTCTCCCAACCCCCGAGCGTTTAGATGAGGCTATGTAATCGTGGAAAAAGTGCTCAATTGCTTTTATAAAATAATTCTCAAAAATACGCGCGAATCTAAAACGTCACAACCGTGTTTAGATACTCTCATCTAAACACACCTATTGACCAATGAGAGCGCGCGTAGTAGCTCAGTTATTTTACGGAATGGATGTTGCTGTGTTTTGGACAATCTCCTTCCTCGAGTCTTCGTTCCTTACTGTGCAATTTAACAAGAAGTTCGATACTTTCCTACTTCAAAGCAGAACATTCAAGGCCGCATGTGTCCTGACCGCTGGTCAAGGGGAACGAATTTCGTTGCCTTGGACGTTGGTTAGCGCATGAGTAACAACCAAGAGATTCTCTTCATCGATCTCGGTCGAGCCTCGAGGTCAGCCTGTAATTTCCTCATATGGCAAACTGCTCCAGGGTGGACTGGGTAATAGTCCAGTCTGAGTTAACCGAGACAACGGAATCTACTAATGTTTCGAGGAGAATTTAGACATATTAATAACAAAATAATTCTCAAGAGCACTGACGAAAGGAAACTGATAGTTATGATTTCTCAGTGAGCCGACGAGCGCGCGTACACAACTACATTTTTTTTTTTTTTTGACAGAAAACTCAATCCGAGCGTTATTGCAAGAGCGTGAAGTTTATTACTACGTTGAGAAATGATTTTTCTTAAATTTATTAGTGAACGTACATGGAACAGCATCTTCTATTTGGTAAATAATAGAAGCTCAGTTTCATGTGTGATGTAAAAGGATACTCAAGTCCTTCCAAATCAGTTCGCGTAGGCACACCAACAGAATTGTAGATCAACACAGAACTGAGAAGTACGCTCAGTGTGAATATGGTGTCATCATTCCTGCCTTCGGCTCCAACGGCGTCAGTTCCCTCGGAATCCAGTAACACAACAGTGAACTCCCGGCCACGTTCATCTACGTATTTCTCTGGAACCACCCACATCCATATTCCCATTGTCTCGGGATCAAACGAATGGCCCAGAGGAAAGACGTCCCCTTGGTCGAACGCTCTGCTAAGGATATACGATTTGCCCCTTCTGCATGGCCCTGCAATTGACACCACGCAGACTGGTCCCTGAATGGCCTTGAGTTTACGCAGTGCCGCATTCACCAGCTGAAGTCCCGTGCGAGGTTGGCTTTGGTCACGTTGGAAATTCCCGGATGTCTCATCCCAATCGCAGTTGTCTGGTATACACAATGGAATAGCTGCCATGTTATGTCTTGACCTTCTTTTAGGTAAGATTTCTGAGAAAGGAAAAAGATGCTTTCGAAATGGGCAATTTCGACCATATTGTAGACTTTCTTAGAAATTTCCTGTGACTCTAATTTATTCTTTTGCCATCGCCAAAGTCGTGGAGTGGGTGAGTGGGTTCAAATGTCGTGACTGTGCCCACCCTCCCCTCCCCTGCCCCTTCCAACTTAACATTTTTAAGTGTGTACATACAATACCTGCAGTTAATTCCACACATAATATTTAAGGCTAGGGTAGTTTTACCATTTCTGTGGGTATTTTAAGCAATTAATTTTGTTTGAAAACATTAGCAAACTCAGTAAACTCGAACCAGTGTAACAGTAATCTTCTAATTCTCTGATTTTATCAGTAAAACATATCGCTGGACCTGGACTTGCCGAGAATCTCGGAAATCTCGGGACGAGTTTGGATATGTTTGGGTTGTCCTCTCACGCCTTTGACTCGAAAAAACTTGCAGATATTCTCTGCCAGCTTTATTACTCCCTCTGCTACCTGAAGCAATGAATTATTCTTACGGCCTCTGTCAAGTTTACATCTTCGGAGACCCACAATATGGCTGCGCAAGGCGCAGTCCGGTTTTACTTCATCGCACTCCAACAAAATGGCCCCAGGTATCTTTACCCGGGGTTTAGTCCGGTGCGCGTAGTAGTCGTAGTGTGATACCTTCTCCAGTATCTTCAGAGGAAACTGAGTAAATGTCGATGAACCAAATCACCGAAGAGTGTCCTGTTTATCATGATCAAATCTACGACGATATGGGCAAAAGAGCCCAGGTTCAAGAGCAGTGATGCAGGATTCAGCAACATTTTACAGCAATGAACATGTTTACCAGAGAGAGTTGGTCTTGTTGTGCTGACATCGCTGGTCAACATTGAATCCTCAAGGTATTTCTAACTGAGAAGTACCGTGTTAAGTTAAATATGAAATGTTAATGGCCGGATTTTATTCAGCGAGTTTATAGTTTCGATAATATTTTAGTTCCGGTTTACTTCCGCGTTCAGCCATTTACATGTAGTGTTAGCTGACATGGAATTGACCGAGATAACTGTTTGCTACGTCCAACCTTTTGTCAACGTCCACATCAAAACTACATCTTTTTTAAATCGTAAATTGATGAAGCCACCAAAGGAAATTGCGAAAGATTTATCTCCAAAATATGAATTGCAGTGCAATGAAAACGTAATAAGAATTTACAAGTTTGTCGGAATCGAATTTTATAATTTTGTCTTTGTTATGTTCGGTCGTTACTCGGCTAAATTAACTGCGTTTTTCCTTTAGTAGCTGCCTTAAGTTCGACGATACAAGTCCACAAGAAGGCAAAATATGACATGTTATTAAACTGAAGCTCCTAAATTTAAGCCTTGATATTATCGTAGATTACTGGGAATATCGAAAGGTTTATTTCAAAGTTGTCAAACGAACACACCCGACTTAACAGTATAAAAAGCACTTATTCAACTTACCTTTGTCTAAATCCTCTAACTAAAGCGGCATATTATGCCCTCGAAACCGAGACTGAAGAAAAACTGTTTCCAATGAAGAAGCTTCCTTCTGAATCTTTGCTTCGAGTGTACAGGAGATCAAATTCTCAGAAAAGTCCCGAATTATGAATAACTTATGACAACATTTCATGTCACGCTAGAGCGGCAAACATCACGGAAGAGCTACAAATGTCACGCAAGAGCTACAAAAGGAACGCTCTCGCTAAGGCAAACATAAACTAAAGTGATCGTCAATATTTTTCGCTTGTGAAGTAACAGCAGATTTCGTTTCGGTTTTTTTCGTAAAGGGATTAATCTAGGAGTGCCAAAACATTTCATCAGAATGCCTGAAATAGCGTTTCTGAGGTTCTGAAAATAAAATTCTCCTGGAGGAGGATGCTGAACCCCACCCCCTCCCCCCCCCCCCAAAAAAACCTATACTTTGTTAGATACCGAACAGCGAAACCTCAACCCCACCAACTGGTCCCAGATTCAGTCAACCCCCACTAACAACCATGTCCCATCGATAATCCTGAACGGGGGTCATCTCAAAAGTTTGCGATTAGGAGGAGATACAGAGTAAATATTTACGATAAAGAGGAGGCTTATTGTTGCAGGAACTATCTATGAAATCCCACCAGACCCCTCTCCCTCAAATAGAATGATGCTCGAATCTAAAGAGAACACAAAAAATGACGCTGATCAGATTTTTGTTATGATTAGTCATGACAAATTTACAAGCTTGTGCTATTCCAGTATTTATGGCCTCGCATGATCTTCGTTGACGTTATTACTTCCTAAACCTTAAGCAAAAATTCGCTTTATTCTTGGTGACAGAACGTTCTCTGGAATAGTATGAGACACACAGTTGACAATCCAGTAATATTAGTTTTCAAAAGCAACCTTTATTAAGAAAAGCCTTTTAATTGAACAATTAAACTATCTACTAAATGTTATTTTAAGTGTCTAAGATCTTTACAGTCTTAGCAGTAAATTAGATAATAGTAATGCTTTGAGATGCTTTGCAATCCGTATTGCGCAGTCTCAGCGCCCTAATGTTTACAAACACAAAAAGTATCACCCGAGGAAATGTGAATCGATGTTATTCGTTACGAGCCACCTACTTTACGTTTCAATTTTTTTCCAACAGCTTCATTGATTTTTACAGCTGCGAAGTTGTTTCATCAAGTCATGATATGAGGAAGAACGAAAGATAAAGCTTCCCGTCCATAATGGCGGTTAACATGAAACTTCGAATTTAATTCATGTAAGGTAGTTGTGAAATGTTCACATTTTGTTATGTCTTACATAAGACAAAACAAGAAACGTAAACAAACTCTCGAGAGTGCGCAGCACGGACTGGAGATCATCTTTCATGCAATGGGGCTACTGAAATATATATCGTAATATGCCTTAGATTAATTAGCTAAATAAACATTTTCACATAGAGAAGCATTCTTATAGCTGGCTTTTGCATATATCCCACATTGTGTTAGTCATTGCGTTACAGACCCCTGTTGTTGCTGTTGTTGTTGTTGTTGTTGTTGTTGTTGTTGTTGTTGTTGCCGCTGTTGTTGTTATTATAACTTATAATCAGTACAGTATACTGGAGTTGGCGACTTTCGCGTTTCTACCTCACACTTATATTGCACCTCTTACATTTGCTAAATGCCTCACATATTGTGCAAGTGAATATAGGAAAGATCATAAATTTGAACCACAGAGAAGGATGAAAGCCACGAAAGACTATCACAGTTATCTCCAGCTCCCAGTTGGCTTGATAGCTCAGTTACTAGAGCACTGCACGGGTATCGCAGAGGTCATGGGTTCGAATCCTGTTCAGGCCTGAATTTTATTCGTGCTTCAATTTAATTCACAGCTGCTTTAGCTGAGTACAAAACTGTGATGATCATTTATGTCTTTGCCTTATAGTTTAGATTTGTAATTAAAATTTTAATTCTATTTCAAATTTCTAACCCAGGGATGATGACTAGTTGTCATAGAAAAAAAAGTGGATAATGACTCGACTCAAATTGAGACTGAATACTCTTTGATCATCCCGGTTTCTCTGCAGCGGGCGCTTAAAACATCTCTCTTAATCTGAAACAAACTCCTGCTCACTACGACAGAAATTTTTCAAAGGTAGGAACCTGCCTTTAGCGAGTACTTCACTAAAACAATCCTCTAAAACGGACACAGGAGACATTTCTGCTATATCAGTATATTATTTCTCCTATAAAATAAAGCTTTCTAAAGCGGTTACTTAACCGACAACGTCTGGACAGCCGGAAGACAGGTGTCTAACTAAAACCAACTTCTTCGTCAATGAAGACGGTCATATACACAAACAACTGTTTAGTACAGACCGATCTCTAACTAAAAACAAACAGATCTAATTAAAATGGTCACCTTTCTAAAAAACACCGAAAAAGCTGTCTAATACGGACAGCTCTCTAACTAAAGCCAAGCTTCTTTAATAAAGACGGTCACCTTTGTAACATATATATACAGAAACAGCCGCTCTAAAAAACAAACCTCTCTTAGCGGTCACCAGTAGAACTTAATTAATACCGCTCGAATACAAACGGTTCTTTAACTAAAACGAATACCTCTATAATACATGCAGATAGCTCTGAAGCGTTAAAAAAACATTCTAAAAATGCTGGGATACAATCCCCACTATTAACTAGCTAGGTTTCTCACGAGCAGACTCAAAAGTTCTGTATTTCATCCATTTTCAAAGAGAACAATGCCATTTTCACACGAGTCGAAGGGATTGCTCACATATCCAGCTCTCTTTCTGATCAAATCGCTGCAGTATCTTGCTGGCTGAGAAGTGGAGGCTGCTGCTGATCGTGTTGCTCGCTCATAAACATTTCCTCTGCTGCGTGATTTGCGTCATTGTTAGGCAAGTCACCTTTGTAAAGATCGTGAAATCCTTTCTTGGTTCGATGCAACCTCTGCCCCAGTGCTGCGCAAACAGTTCTGGGCGCCTGAAACGACAAAAGTCTGCTAGTCTTCGCGACGCTTGACTAGTTTCTACAAAATGACTTATTTTCCTTCTCCTTGGTGAGTTATCAAGGGCAGGGCAGGAAATTACTTCGAAAACATTTTAAAAGGGACTAGGTTGGGCGAATGCCATCCCCAGGAAAAGAGGACAGCTGAGACTGGCATGGAAAAGACCAGTGGAAAAAGAATTGAGAGAGGCTGGCTGGGCCTAGAGCCAGATCCAACGGTGGGCAGCTGACAGGAGCATTGTCCAGAACACAGTAGTGAGGGCATTATGTGTTACTTATGCACAGAGAACATTAGCATGTGTGTATGCAGGTTGCGCGATTCTAGGGCAGTTCCAATACTGCTAACTGTTCCGTCAACAACTAAACTGCAATATTACAAATCGCTTAAAACTGTAGAAGAAATCAAACGAACGAAACACAGAAAAGCCAAAAAGGAGAGTAAAATGACTTAATCAGTAAAAAAATATATGCCATCTACCTGCGCATCTCTAGACCTTATGTCTTTGCACGATGCATAAATCAATTCCAAGAGCAAGACAACCATCCCGACAGCCACGCCAACAGCGAGCGTAATGAATACTCCTGCCATGTCACTGAAGTGCAGCTGATCGCCACCTTCCTCGGCGGCCTCCTGGGCTGCCTGTGTCTCGGCGCCGCACACGCTGCGGCTTCTGAACCATTTCTCCGTCATGCGCTCTAAGAAGCCTTCCTGCTGCAGCTCAAGCATGGCCACACTAAAGTTGTGAGTGTAAGGTGAATGTCGAGGGAGAGCGAAACCGTAGTTAATGCTGCCAAATGGCCTGTAAGAAATGCCATAATCCCATCAGCGATACAAGCTATACTTGGAGAGTGCCTGGCAATTGGCAAATTACTGCGTTTGCTGCATTGGAGGCGAGCCCATGATCATATAAATGGGTACCGGCGAACTTAATGCTGGGGGTAACCCCGCGATGGACTAGCATCCCGTCCAGGGGGGAGTAGAAATAGTCTCAGTCGCTTCATGCTACAGAAGCCGGGATAAGTTCCGGCCTGATGGGCTACTTAGGCTCGTATGCAAACTTAACCTTCACCTACCTTTCAATAAGAGTCAGTGTGTTGCACGGCTCACGCTGCACCTCATATTCTAGTACAGCGGAGTCCCAAATAAAAGCGTAATTTTCCGTTCTTCGCACTTTTTCAATCGCATATGTCGCATTTGGCTCCAGTGTTCCATGGCGCTCGATGAAATCCCAGAGCTTCTCATAGACTGGGAGCGAAGCCGATCTTCATAACAAGAGAGAAAGACAAGACTCAAAATTACAGTGGTTTCAACATAATATATAATCACAGTGGGAGGACACGATGGCTGTCGGTGAGTGAATGCGTTTAATTCTGGATCGCGAGCTGCTTGGGTTCTAGCCCTGACCGGGGTCATTGTGCAAAACACATAACTTTCGCCATCTCCCCCGTGAATCGCAGGAATACTGAATAAGTCACTATCTTTTTATCATAAGGCTGCGTAAAAAAAAAAAATCCAGGGGGCGACATGCCATGGATTAGAATCCCACCCAGGGGGGAGTAGGGATACTCCTAGTCCAATCAAGCAATAGAGGTCGGAGTAAAGCGTTGGTAATGATGAATCAATTCTAGTCTCTTATCCCCTGGAATGGCAGGAGCTTGACCTAATTATTATTCTTCGTATTATTATCGTTCTCGTTTACTTGAGCATCTTTTTCAGCTGACCAGGAGCGGTTCCAAATTTCACCCTGTCCTGATTGGCCAGATCTTCGATGCTTTTGATTGGATGTTCGTACTTGTTGATCGTTAGGAACGCAGCCAGGTTAGCTGTGTATGTGGCACCAAATATGGAGATGGCGAACCACCTAGTGTCATAGGAAATAATGAGTTTAGGAGATTTCTCTACTTGATTTAACGGTAAAATAACTTTAGCCAAGGAGATAGCCTCCCAGCCTCCCAACGGGGAGGCGGGGAACTTCCGTATAAGAAGGACCCGCATGCCCGTCGGGAAATTTGAATAAAACCCCTAATGTGTGCGTGGTTCGAGCATGCGTGGTTTGACCCCTAAAAGATACTATTTCATAATAGACAACAAGGATGGACTACAGTGACAGCGTTTTTTCATTATTCTTCACATGTAACCCTGAAAGATACCGAGACCACTAAAATTAGTGGTATTTTGTCCTGGACGCCGTTAGTGGGACCAAAATCCTTGATTTACACCCCTGAGTGAAACAAGAGCTTTTCATATGGGAGTTCCCCACCCGCCTCTCCCACTACAGGGGTACCCTGCTACGTACGCGTTTTTGTGAGAAACAAGCCAAAAAACGTCAGTCTGCGTAGGAGCTACCTCTGAGAGGGAGATTCTTATTTCTACAATAACTGGCCAAATTATCCTGCCTGCATACGTTCACTGCTCAAGAGATATGCTGGCTGAGTGTATGGAACGTTGGAATGACACATGATAGCTTGATCTTTCGCTCTGTCACTCGCGTGCGATTTGTCACTAAGATTTCTCTCTCATTCGCCGGGTGAATGTTACCGTTCAGAATGACTACTATTGTCACCTAGACGCAATAACAGCCAGAAATCTATGATTGACGCAGAGGAATTTTAAGCCCAAATTCACGAACACAAGAGGTATCTCACCAAGCGAGCGTTGTCGCTCTTCCAGAATGAGAGATTGGATGAAAACCATCTGGACCCTGCTCAAGATAAGAGGCAGCTGCTGCCCAGAATGAGTGAAAAAATGACAGCGTATTCTGTGCGTGAGCTTCTTCACTTGTGACTTCCGCTGATTGGACGACTCTTCCATAGTAGCCATACGGGCTCAAGCGGTCGTAGATCCATACCACAATTCCTACGATGACTGAGGAACTAATGATGGCAATCCATAAGGTTTTCTCAAAAGGATCTAAGAATCCCCAGGTATTAACTTTACTCCCCATATCTGTTTTCTTCATGATGATCCTGAATCCCAAGCTGTAGTAAGGCTGCGTAAAGTCCACGGCTTTTTCTCGTTCGGGGCTAATTGTCAATGTAGAGACGGCTAAAGAGGCTTTCTGTTGACAAAACATGTGTATTAATAATTTACTTGATGATTTAATTAATTGATTGGATGGCTGGCTGACTGAGTGTGTGAATGCCTGGGGTGGATGGATGGATGGTTGGATTGATATATAACTTGACTGAATGATTGATTAATTGATTGATTGATTGATTGATTGATTGATTGATTGATTGATTGATTGATTGATTGACTGGCTGATTGACTGACCGACTGACTGACTGTTTGACTGACTGACTGACTGATTGACTGACTGATTGACTGACTGTTGGATGGATGGATAGATGGATGGATGCATTGATATATAACTTGATTGATATATTTGGCTGATTGATTGATTGATTGATTGATTGATTGACTGACTGACTGATAGATTGATAGATCAGAGTGCATTCAGCCTTACCTTTCTTGTTAGTTCTCCAATTATCCCATCCCATGTTCCATCAGCTTGCTTGTCTCCAAAGTTTTCCCTCAGCTCCAGTTCATATTCAAACTGCAGTTTCTTCCGCAGCTCATTAAGCAGATCAATGCAGAATCCCTCGTAACCAGGACCAGAATCCGTGTCCGTGAAGTTGTCTTTCTTCATTACAAACGGTGGACTCTGGATTCAAACAGACAAACATTTTACGTTTTTAACAAGCCCAGCTTTGTTTACTAAGCACTCGCCACTTCTTAACCATTCCTTAGAAGTTGCCCCCGATCCATTTATGAACATGAAAGCTATTTTTACAGTTTGCCGTCCATTAGAACGTATCATATAAAGTCGTGAATGAACCAATTCAGCCTGAGAAACGTTTGTCTTTCCCTCACTTTTTTTCCGATCGTGTTCGTCTTTAGATGTTTCAATTATCCTTCCTGCCTTAGCGAGTCCTTAGCCTGCGAACTCCCTCGGATTTCCGGATGTCGCTTCACGACGCCGAAGTAAACCGCGTGCAACAAAAGTCGGAGATCTGCCCGCGTTTTGGCTCTCCAGGGCCACATCTGAGGTCGTTTTTTGTATTTTCCGCGTCAACAATGAATATTGGTCAACAGCCCGCTCGTATATCGTAGTCGGAAATCTTATCGGAACGTAAAAACCTTTGTAGCTGCGCAAGCGCGCTGGACAGGTGACAAACTATGCAGAATTACAGTCGAATCCCGCCAGCTCCAAACCCCAAGGGAGTTCGAGATAGTAGATGACTGAAAAGTATTTTCTCTGGCATATCCCCAAGGGGAATTTCCTGAAAAATTGGGTCATTGTGGAGGTGGGCGGCCCGCCTACCAAAACCCTTTTCCTATTTAAGAGCAAATTCTGCGACTTTTCCTACCCTATTTATGACCTGACCAAAAATTGGATACCCTGTTTTCTACTTCTTTATATTTTTTAAAAGACCTGACCCTTAAATCAATGCCCTGTTTCAGACCTGCCTTATAATTAATTTCCTTGTTTAGACCGATGTTAAAAGCATTTTGAAGGGCTTTTGTTAATGGTGTTATCCATAATGATGTGATGAAAAAGTAGCTTTTTTGAAAAACATAACCAAATCAAGAACTAAAATGCAAAAAACATAACCTATTTAAGACCAAAATAACCAAAACCGATACCCTCTTTCTGACAAAACGGCTAAAATAAAAACCTTCTCTTTGAGGCCGCACATACCTATATAGCCCGTATAAGGGAGTTCTTCCTTCGGAGTATCTCCAGCGGGAAATAGTTTGAGTTCCAGAAAGCAGGGAGTTCGAGACCAACGAATTCAAGATAGCGAGGTTCTACTGTATCTTCAGTTCACAAAATAGAGATTGAGAGGTCAACGTTGGCATGTGAAAATCGCTTACAGTTTTAGTAAGATCAACGCTTGGTATTTCAAGTTTTAAGCGTGGTGTCTCAGTGGCGGATCCAGACCTTGAGCTAAGGGGGTTGGGGGGGGGGGGGGGAGGGGTTGTTTGCCTTGCCCTGTCGGCTTTTCTCCCTACTGTGATTTATTCTTTTTTTACCCGAAATAAGGGGAGCCTTTCCCCCTCGGGGCCCGTCCTCTAGATCCGCCACTGTGGCGTCAGGAGCTTCTTAAAGAATACCAACTGAACTGATTGGCCTATAGGATACATTTATTTTTTAATTGTTCTTCATATATTTATAATGTAGGTGTTCTGTCTTAGTATGACTCTTTTACGGACCATCCTTATGGCATTTCTATGCTTGTTAATTTGTTGTTATTAAATTATAAATAAATAAATAAATAAATAAACGTATGAAAAGAGATGTTACCATACCAGCGCAATCAGAACTTTAATCTTCCTATACTTGAGTTCAACACTAGCCAGTTTCGGGACATCCAGTTCACCATCAAGCCACACCACCGGTCTTTTTCTGTACATAGTCAAGGGTGGCTTAGATGTAGCATGCACGTTGTATTCTCCCACCTGGCATGCACAATTTAAGGAATCCATCAAGGTAAATCAGGATTAAAATGCTATTATATCCAGCCAACCAACTAACTAGGCAAACAGCGACCCAACTAACTAGGCAACCAGCTACCTCACAATCGACGATCAAATTGAAGGAATGAATGTACAAACCTACCAACTGGCCAACTAAGTGACAAATTACCGAGCTTCCCAAACCCGGGGAGATACTCGGATTCTCGCTTGGGGATGTTAATCACGAATATTGAGTTCACTTGTCTCTTAGGGTGCACTCGTGAAAATAATACAAAAAAGCGCTGTCATTTCTTTTAGGGGGTCAAATAAAGCTTACGTCACGTCCAGGTTGGTCTCCTTTAGGGGTGGGGTCTAATTCAAATTTTCTGATGACCATCCCAAACTCTTTCATATGGAAGTCCCCCAAGGGGGTAGAGCGACCGTCCCCCACCTTTTGGTATGGAACTTCCCCCGGTGGTGAAGGGCGTTAACCCTGTAACTACCAAAAACTGAACCCAAAGCGTTAGCAGCCGTGGACAGTTGTCTCGAACTTTTCAGTCTCCGTCTATATGGTCTAGTAATACCTAACCTGGGTGCTTAATTTCTCTTAAGTTTCTCGCGAACCTCAAACGTCTTTGTTTCCCTGGAAGAGGTGAAGGGGGTTTAATATAATAGTAGAAAAATTAACTAACCGCGACGGAGACGCTTGTTTCTTTATTGTCCATACTATCTCGAAACTGAATCTGGAACATGGCGTTAAATTAGAAATCAAAATTGGAAAAATTAGCCGTCATGGTTCACGTTCTCCAGATCCGACAATGCAGAATTTGGTCATTGCAGAGAACGGCAAAGAAGTGTACCAGGAATTATAACACACGAGCACAGCTGCTGTACTGCTTAGTAAACATTTTGTTTAGCGACTTTCCCGTTGTCGTTGCCGTTGAAGTTTTCTTAAATAACTCCCTAATGACATACAGGAGATAACCTTGAAATAACCTTGAGATAACCTTGAGATAACCTTGAGATAACCTTCTGTAGTGTCATACCTTTATCCACCCTTCGCCAGACTGATAATTGATCACGTCAAAAATTTCCTCTCCTGGCGACCCGGAACGACTGAAACTGATACAAGTCATAACTCCTGGATTTTTCACCTGAAGAAAAAAGACAACAAAACCCGACATGGTTAAAGCCGTTGGGGATAACCTTCCTCGCTATATAAATGAAAAGTTAATTTTGGCACCAGCACAGTTTTTGCTCTTGAATCTTTTGAAAACATGCGACGTGGACCAGAAAGACTACACTGGAGCGCGCCAGGAAAATCTTTCTTATTCAAAGTAGGCCCATCTTGGAAATCTTACACAAATGTTTTATGCTTTGCTTGGCCTAACACACATATACAGACGCGCTCAAGTCAATTGTATAGTTTACGGTTTGTGCAAAAAGATTGTAAATTAAACGACCTCTTCGTCTTTTTATCCGTTTGCCTGCTTGTTTGTTTGTTCCTTTGTTTTCTAAAAACGCTTGACTAAACGGTAGACTGGACTAGACGAGACTATATAAGATCCGCATGGATAAACTCTTTCAATGGAACGATTTGCAACACAAATCAAATTCTACGGCGATTAAATAGCACGAGAGAGTAAAATCTAGCTACTGTGCCAGAACATTGAAGGACGTATCATGGGAAAGATTCTTACGTCTGAGATTTTCTTTGATTTTGTAAGGCGGGAAGAGGACATTATTAAAGTGCTTATTATTATCACTACTTTATGATATTTGTCTTCTCACTGTTTGTACGGCAAAATGATATCATAGATTCTGTATTCGATAGGAAGCGTGGCTACCTAACGATTAGCGCGCTGGATTCAGTTGAATCAAGCGGACTGGGTTCTAGCCCTGGTTGGGGTCATGACGCCGTCCTAGCGATTCGTTACTGTCCAGTTTCGTATTCTCGGTATTGGACTCGAACTAGCTTGCAACTGAGACTAATGCAGGGAGTCTTTTCAGCTGTAAATTATATTGGTCTCGTTTTAACGACATTCTTCGGCATGAGCCACCGCTACAAGCTAGTTCCAGTTCAAAAACGAGAATATGAAAATAGCCTACTGTTGGTGTCTGAAAAAAAGTAGATATTAAATGAACTACATTTTCAGATTGTTTGAAACTTCACTGAAAGAGAGAGTGGGGAGTAGAGCGAAAACAGTACAGTGAATTGGCCTAATTGCCTTTTAAATAAATTTTTATTCATTAATTGGTTACAAATTGTGACCAAGAGAGAACTTAACTCACTTTCTTCATTTCCTTCATTAACATTTCTCCGTCTTTCCATGGATTCACTACACTCCGATTGGAGCGACAAAGTCCATTAGCAACAGGAGGCTGTGAGATCGATCTATTGCTATCAAGTATTTTTTCAATACCCTTAGCAACGGTCAATACGGCGTCATAAATCCGTCCTGATCGACCCTGTAAAGAAATCACCAAAAACCTATGATCGCGGGCATCCAAGGAGCTGTTACTAGCAATCAAGATTAGCAAAAGAGGACGCTTTTAATTAGGGGTAGATGCATGGGGGAGGGGGGATACATTCCCTTTTTAAAAAAATAACTAGGATACGTGCCCTCTCATTGGTTAGTAGGTGTGTTTAGTGAGAGTAGGTAAACACGGTTGTGACGTTTTAGATTCGCGCGTACTTTTGAGAAATATTTTATAAAAGCATTAGAGTACTTTGTTTACTTGTTTACATATCCTCAATTAAACACTTGGGAGATTTGAAGTATTCTCGAAAGTTATGCAAACTCTCGATTGCGTATCGGGTTTGCATAACTGTCTCGAGTTCTCCTAACCCTGTCGTGTTTAGATGACGCTACGTAAACACGGAAAAAGTGCTCTATTGCTTAGCTATTGATCCCGTTATTGGTTTCACTTGCATGTAGGGTGATCAGTGATCCAAATCACGTGCTGTCAAGTTCGTTACAAACTATTATTACTAAGTGCAAAA